>NW_005054361.1:457859-489932 GCF_000277835.1 Geospiza fortis
GAACTTGTCTTACTTTCAGAAGGACTTGTAATCACAGGAGCATAAGAAAACCCTGTCTGTAACACATTATATGACCTTTTCTAGATCTTAACATCTTTAACTACTTCATCATATCTGGCTGGAGTCTATTTTACATTACTCCATAGAATCTCCTCCATCTCAACTCAAGAACTTTCTGGTAAAATGTAACCAGACCCAGGATATCTAACATAATTTATTGCGCTAACTGAAATCTCCTGCATAACTCCTGTCACATTGTTCCATGCTTTATTAACAACCTGGTTCAAATGAGAATGTCAGTTCATAACTTCATTTAAGCATCTCTGAAAAGCAACCTTATACCCCTAATGACTACTCTGGTTACAAGAAACCTGCTCCATTTTAGAGAAAATAAAACCAAGTAATTCATATCTATTTAAATAGATTTTAAGATTGGAAAGTCCGATCATTCAACAAGATTTTAACCTGAAATGTCCTCCACAAACCCCTATACGTAATTCAAGCATCCATTTATTTATAAGCTGGTTTCAAGAATGTCACCAGCAATCATTTTCACTTTAAAAACCCTCAGTTTTGACTGAAAAGTTTATTTTTAAAAAATGCTAGAAGAAACACATGCCTATCAATACTCTGATAGGGTTTTAAGATAATTACAAAAGATTTCTCAATGCAGCCATAAAATTTAATATAGTTCAGCACCACATAACTTACATTAAAAAGGTTGTTCATAATATTTATTACCTCTAGCTGTACTATTTCTGCTCACCCATCCATTTGAATTGAGGCATCCTTCATCATCCATATACATCAGACCTTCTCTTTGATCTCTAATGGTAAATTTAAAGGCTGAGTAAATGTTCTTTGAAACAGAGTGTGGCACAGCTGTTTATTGTTACATAGAAGACAGTAAGTCATTAAAATTGAAACTCAATTAAAACAGTGGAACATCCCCCTAATTATTTCCCAACTTTGAAGTAATACCCTTTTTGGTGATATCTCTAATTTACAGTTAACTAGTTTTCTTAAAGTGGAATAAGTCAAGCTTTGGTTAGGGTCAGAATTAATAAAGTACATCTTTCATCAAAAGACAGAGCTCCTGGCAAAGCACCCTGCTGTGGTATTTGCACTTAGAACATGCAGCAAACACCCACCAGATATGCAGCCTACCATGATAATCGCATGAAACTCATCAAGCTTGCAGTTTTTACCAGTTTGCTGAAGGATTTTACAATCCTAAAAAGAAAAGCTTTAGCATTATATAGCTAAATACACATTACTTTTTAATTAGTTCTTTAGCAATATTCTAATTAGTAGAGGGTAAGCAACGTCTTTGCCTCAAAGTGTAACTGAGTGTAAACAAAACCCTAAGGATTCAAGTCTATGAACTCCATCCTTTTGCATCCTTGTTATCATTAGTCTTTGTGCTTCAGCCAGGACACAACTAGGAAAAAAAGCATTATTTAAAAAAATTTTTTAAATCTGCCAGAGTCATGAAGCACTGCATATGCTTGATTTGATGACATTTTCCAGCTCAGATACCAGATCAAAGTTTTAGGGATGGGCAAGTCTGAATAAACACAGGGGCAAGGGAAACATCAATTTATGGACCTTCATTTACCATGTGAACATTAGCTGAGCCACTGATACCAAGCTCATGAATAGACATAAAAGCTGACTGCTCACAAAAAACATAACAGTCCTAAACACGCTCTCATTCTTTAAAAATCCAGAAAAATAAAAAAAAAAATCTGCAAGTTTAATACTGATGATACACAACTTTGTAACAATGTAAGGCGTTTAGATTCAAGATGCTACCCTTTTTCTCCCTAAGAAAAATCCATCAAGACCATGGGGGTGCAATTCACAATGTAGCTACTGAGGAACATTGACTGTCATTCACAACCCAAGATGCTGCCTTAAAATGGCACTATTTAATCCTTAGGCTGCTATGCAAGGGTATGAGTGATGCTGGCCAAGGCACTGGCTGTGTCTCATGCTCTCTAAAACCCAGCATGTCCAATCACATCTACCTCCAAGCCTGGGATCCAACCACCCAGAGGAACTGAAAACCACCCTACATCACCAGATAGAGCTGGCTGGGTAACATGTTCCCTGAAGTTCAAGAGCTCTCTCTCAAATTAGTGCAGCTAACCTCAGGGAATAATTCTTTAATTGCAGTGTAGCTTTCCACTGCAGGAAAGAGGAAAGGAAAGAGGAAAGGAAAGAGGAAAGGAAAGAGGAAAGGAAAGAGGAAAGGAAAGAGGAAAGGAAAGGAGAAAGGAAAGGAAAAGGGAAAGGAAAGGAAAGGAAAGGAAAGGAAAGGAAAGGAAAGGAAAGGAAAGGAAAGGAAAGGAAAGGAAAGGAAAGGAAAGGAAAGGAAAGGAAAGGAAAGAGGAAAGGAAAGAGGAAAGGAAAAAGGAAAAAAGAAAGGAAAAAAGAAAGGAAAAAAGAAAGGAAAAAAGAAAGGAAAAAAGAAAGGAAAAAAGAAAGGAAAAAAGAAAGGAAAAAAGAAAGGAAAAAAGAAAGGAAAAAAGAAAGGAAAAAAGAAAGGAAAAAAGAAAGGAAAAAAGAAAGGAAAAAAGAAAGGAAAAAAGAAAGGAAAAAAGAAAGGAAAAAAGAAAGGAAAAAAGAAAGGAAAAAAGAAAGGAAAAAAGAAAGGAAAAAAGAAAGGAAAAAAGAAAGGAAAAAAGAAAGGAAAAAAGAAAGGAAAAAAGAAAGGAAAAAAGAAAGGAAAAAAGAAAGGAAAAAAGAAAGGAAAAAAGAAAGGAAAAAAGAAAGGAAAAAAGAAAGGAAAAAAGAAAGGAAAAAAGAAAGGAAAAAAGAAAGGAAAAAAGAAAGGAAAAAAGAAAGGAAAAAAGAAAGGAAAAAAGAAAGGAAAAAAGAAAGGAAAAAAGAAAGGAAAAAAGAAAGGAAAAAAGAAAGGAAAAAAGAAAGGAAAAAAGAAAGGAAAAAAGAAAGGAAAAAAGAAAGGAAAAAAGAAAGGAAAAAAGAAAGGAAAAAAGAAAGGAAAAAAGAAAGGAAAAAAGAAAGGAAAAAAGAAAGGAAAAAAGAAAGGAAAAAAGAAAGGAAAAAAGAAAGGAAAAAAGAAAGGAAAAAAGAAAGGAAAAAAGAAAGGAAAAAAGAAAGGAAAAAAGAAAGGAAAAAAGAAAGGAAAAAAGAAAGGAAAAAAGAAAGGAAAAAAGAAAGGAAAAAAGAAAGGAAAAAAGAAAGGAAAAAAGAAAGGAAAAAAGAAAGGAAAAAAGAAAGGAAAAAAGAAAGGAAAAAAGAAAGGAAAAAAGAAAGGAAAAAAGAAAGGAAAAAAGAAAGGAAAAAAGAAAGGAAAAAAGAAAGGAAAAAAGAAAGGAAAAAAGAAAGGAAAAAAGAAAGGAAAAAAGAAAGGAAAAAAGAAAGGAAAAAAGAAAGGAAAAAAGAAAGGAAAAAAGAAAGGAAAAAAGAAAGGAAAAAAGAAAGGAAAAAAGAAAGGAAAAAAGAAAGGAAAAAAGAAAGGAAAAAAGAAAGGAAAAAAGAAAGGAAAAAAGAAAGGAAAAAAGAAAGGAAAAAAGAAAGGAAAAAAGAAAGGAAAAAAGAAAGGAAAAAAGAAAGGAAAAAAGAAAGGAAAAAAGAAAGGAAAAAAGAAAGGAAAAAAGAAAGGAAAAAAGAAAGGAAAAAAGAAAGGAAAAAAGAAAGGAAAAAAGAAAGGAAAAAAGAAAGGAAAAAAGAAAGGAAAAAAGAAAGGAAAAAAGAAAGGAAAAAAGAAAGGAAAAAAGAAAGGAAAAAAGAAAGGAAAAAAGAAAGGAAAAAAGAAAGGAAAAAAGAAAGGAAAAAAGAAAGGAAAAAAGAAAGGAAAAAAGAAAGGAAAAAAGAAAGGAAAAAAGAAAGGAAAAAAGAAAGGAAAAAAGCCCAAACACCAAAACAAAAAGAGAAATCATTTATTAGTACAGACATCCCTGGCTCTCTGAAACTCACAACCCAAGAAAAGTTTTGCTGAAGTTATATTCAAACTGCAGTTTAAAGCTTTGTTAACATACAGTTACTCATTTTAAAAACAATCTGCTAGTACAATAAAAAGAGAAATCATTTATTAGTACAGACATCCCTGGCTCTCTGAAACTCACAACCCAAGAAAAGTTTTGCTGAAGTTATATTCAAACTGCAGTTTAAAGCTTTGTTAACATACAGTTACTCATTTTAAAAACAATCTGCTAGTACAATTTGTCATGCTTAGACTAAGACCCAAGGAAATTTCAGCTTCAAATGTTAAAGTCACCCTTTTACCTAAAGTTAAAAGACCTCTAAAACTAATTTTTTTTTGTTTCAGAAAAGCACTGGGAACTTTCCTGTATGCAACTCAAAACCAGCTGTACTTTGCAAGTAAAAACTTTCCAAGTGCCTGGCTTTCTGCAGATTTTTGGCAAATCTGTTTGAAAAATTGAAAAGTGGGGGCCTGAGCCAAAGCTTACTGAAGTCTATGGAAAAACTCCCACAGATTTCATCAGGATTTGGATTAGGCTCTGAAAAAGTCTGAAGTAATTGAAAAATCAGTTCTGCATGTATAAAATATGAATTTTTCACTAGGTTTAGATTTATTGGACTCCTTTATGGTAATGTGGAAGAGCAAATACACTGTAAATGGTGTTAGTGATGTACATATAGTTTTACACTGTTAATTCACCACAGAGTTCCACAGACGTGTACATGTTACTTACACTACATTCCAACATAATAGAAACGATGAAATCAATCTCACATACACAAACCCCTTCATTTTAAAATGGATTAATATTTAAGAAAAAAATAGCATTAATATCTTTATTCTTCAAGTACACTTTTAATTTTTTTAAACTGAAGACCAAACATTCACTTTTTTTTTTTAAACCAAAGATTAAACAGACCTTCAAGAGCTGTAAGACAAATTCAGTGATAACATATATAAAAAAATAATTATGCAAACAACTATCTGATTCTGGTCACACTTGCTTAGGGCAGTTTATAATAATGTAACACCAGCAATTTCAGCAAAACTGCACCTAATTTATGGCAGCATAAGAGAATCGGGTTTACTCAACCTAAATGTGCCAAAAAAAGCAAGAATAGCAAATGAAAAATAAATGGATTGTGCTACCTGAAATAATAGCCACAACATCTCCTGATGTGTAAGCAGTTGCATGTCTGCTGACTGAAGGATGCTACCGCCCATCAGAAGAAACTAAGTCATTACACTTGACATATCCTGCTTCATTCATCTGTATCTTATCTCTGCTTATAACTCCTTGTGGATGGATGATTTGCCATGGTTGTACTTCAGAACAGTAGACAACCCCAGTAATTTTTTGGTGGTCTTGTCGAGATATGGATTGCAAAGGAAAAGTAATGTCATGCAAACTGCAGAGCTAATTATGATCTTCAAATGCCTGCAGCTCATGTACAAATACCAGCGCACTTCACCATATAAGCTGCTCTCATAGGTTGTTCTTCCAATATCACAGTAAACAAAAGCTTAGAGGAACCAAGAAACCTGATATGTGGAAATTCAAAGACTAACTAGACATACAAGACTGAATCTTCATTAATATCATACCTTAAATAAAAACAAAGGCGAATTTTAATAATGTAGCATAATAATTTTTTTTAATTACAATATTTTTAGCCACTAAAAATAACTATCCAGATTTTAGCTTTACTTTTTTTTTTACCTGCTATTATTGAATCTTCTGAAATGGAAGGTCAGAGACTGTACACTTTTCTCCATTAGTAATACTTTTTCCATTGTTTTGAACAATTACCTTATTAATGCAGATTTTAGAAGTTTATTTTTGCTTGTGGTCTCTAATGGTTTCAAACAACATAGAAAATAAAGTCCAGTGACAACCAGGACCATGAGGGGAATTTTTTTCAACTGACAATTATTTTCACCAAAAGCTTACCTCAACATTATGAATCATTTGTGACCACTTATACCTAAGTAGGACATATTAAAATTTAATTTCGACGCAAAGAGCCAGCAATAGAATGGTGCACACCAAGGCACTAATGTGTTGATCCAAACTCTACTTAGTTGAGGCAAGTTGAAATTGCAATACTGCCAACTAAATTTCACAGAACCACAAATGAATGAATCCCAAATCTCAAGAGGGATTTCTTTTTTATTCATTATGCATGACATTTTCCTCTTTAAATTATTCATTTTTTAAAAAATGTTATTGCTTTAGCCTTCTTAACCTTTGTACTCCTTTCCCCTGTGGTTTTTGCCAGCTGTAATATCAATTGAGAAGGGGAGATGTTCTAAACAACATAATAAAAACCTTTTCACAACCCTACAAAAAAATGTGTCTTGTTACTCTTCCATCTTATTTTTCCCCTTTTCACAACACTGGAACTTGGATTGCCTTGAGGAAAAAAAAGCTTATATTTTCTATCAGCGCTTTCATTTCAATTAAAAAAAATATTCGAATGCTTTACCATTATTTATATAATCCCTGAAAATTAACCACTTGGGGAAATATCATTTGAGTCCTGCAGGGTGATGAAAGTTGACCAAGTGAATTAAAATTAAAGACCACCTCAGACATTGTTCCCTACTTTCTTCCCGTGTCTGACATTCAGAGTTCCCGTTTTCAGTGTGCTCACCTGAACCAAGCCAAATGATGTAAGAACAGGCTGCAATGTGTTGTTAGGCTCACCACAATCTCTTAATCTGTGTTTTAATAGTAAAACACCTAAAAAAAAGTGCACTAGTAGCCAAGACAAGACTGCAAGACATATTTGAACTCTGTTTATACACTGGTATTACAGAACGACCTAAAGAACATCACTTATCTCTTGCATAGTTCAATTTTCCTTTCCACATAAATAAATGACTGATGTTACTAAAGCAATAGAAATAAAAGTTTTAAAGAGCTAACGAAGTTACAATGGAAAGAAATTACAAAGAGTAAAGATCCACATCAGAGAGCCAAGCAATCAAGTTTCTGGCTCCACTAAACTGTTCTTAAGCTTTTCTTCAGGAACCACAAAAACTTGTTGCTGTAAGCTCTCCCAAAATTCTCCCTAATGACTTGCTACTCCCTTTCCTTTTCACTAAATCAGCTTTATGGGACAAGGGACATATTTTAGTCTCAAAAATAGAACCCAAACAATTAGTTTAAAATGTTTGATATATTACTATTCACTTATTTCTAGGCTTTTATATCAAGGTAGAACTGTCCATTGTGAACAGCTGATATAATTTTCTGAAGAAATATTTTCAACATGAAGAACTAGAAGTTGAATTAAAGTTGCAGCATTGTATCATGTTCCATTATAGAGTATATATACCATATCTCATTGTTAGCTCACCCAACACAATTTAACAGGAGCATATGACAATGCCAAGGGCTGCAAGAGTCAGAGCAACTTCTTTGCTCTTATCATTCTTATGTGATTATCATTGCAATTAGATGTAGAGAAGAAAGTTATGCTTAACCGGCACAACAGTTCAGCCATGCAGAGCTGCACAAATTGGACACAGAAGCACACAATGATTGCACTGTTTATGGATTTAGTCTCTGTTACGCCTTTGTCAAACCTTGTAAAAATCTCCCTGCCTGATAGATCCAGACTGGTACCACAGGATTTTCCCTGCAGTTACTGCTTTGGGGGCCCCAGATTGACAGCTGACCAGGAAAAGGTCTTCCTAGCCTTTTGTTGCCGCCTCTCCCTATGAGACTCATTTACTCCCTTGGGTGGGTAGTGGGGGTACTTGCTCCAGCTATCACAGTGCAAGGACTCTGCATGGAGTTGCATGGACATCAAAGGGCACAGGATGGAGAAGGAAACCAATGAAGCCAAATGTAGAGAGGAGAAATACAGAAAACAATTGAGGAAAACCAGAGGGGGAAGAAAATGAATCGGAGCCATACAGGTAGCCTTACTTGAAGGAAGAACTAAAAGGAGAAGACAGTACACATTTTACCAAATGTATGTTTACTTTGAGGCAGTATGAAAAATATGGGAATGTCAAAAATACTTATACAGTGATGATAGATCTGTTTTGGTTTCAATATAAGTAGTACACAACTTTTCAACTTGCAAATATACATTAACTTCCAAAACAGGTAAATAGAAGTTTTGAGCATTTAAGAAAATGAAGAATAATGAGTACAATTCTTCAGTAATACATAGCTACACTTTATATACATATATTAAATAAATTTAGCCAGCAAATGTAAAAAAATCTTACTGTCTTTCTATTTAAGTGAGGAGTTCAGTTTTATATTATATATTAAAACAATTTTTTCACTGACTGCAAACAACCCACTTTCCCAGGGAAATCCATAGTTATTTAATTGATCCACATGTATGATTTTAAGGAAGTTAGAAAAGATGAGTTAGAGCTTGCCTTACTACAGTTAAAGTCACTTAATGTCAATTTCATATTTAAGGGCCTGTGCCTACAAATCCGTAAGAAATTAATTGACGCATTATAATGTGCTTTGGGTAGTAAAAGCCTCCAGGTACATTTAAGAAAAAAGTCCTTCACAAAGTGATTTTCAATGAAAAATAAGCACTATGACTAAGGTTTATATTTCCTGAATACAGAGATACTTACCAATGTGCTTTAGACACTGTTGTAAACGCTACTTGAATGGAAGCAGGTAGGGAATAGTGGAAACAGGTGAGGGGTACTATGATAAAGATGGGTAAAATGCTGAATCTAATTTGGTCAATGACCACCAGTTTCATCAGTCAGCACTGACCAGTGCTCAGGTCTAAAAAATCCTTTCAAGTACTTTCAACAACCTTTGTGAATACTCTTCCTTACATAGATTTATTAAGCAGTCCTAAAAATCTTTATGAATACCCAATATATTAAAACTAAAATAAGAAAAAAAAACAATCTAAAAACAATCTAATTTTAAGGGTTACTAAAGGAAAAACAAAAAAGTAGTTCAATATTTTATTCGTACAGAAAATATATGGAAAATATCTTAAGTGAGAATCATACTTCATTATGGACTACAGTCTTCTGCAGAAATAAACGGCACCGGACTTGTGTCACATCAGCGAGAAACAACCCATGTCTTCATACACTTCTTTGCACCCCATGAGGGGCTACACAAAACTGACAATGCATCATGGTCTCAAGCTCCCAATATGTAAGCTACAGAAAAAGATCTCAGCTTCACATGATTTTTATAAGTATCTGCTGGTGGTTCAAAAGCATTGTCTGGGCCTCAGGGCCAACTTCTGTATCTGTGCCTTCTTCAGGCTACTTGAAATTCAAACTACATGATTCTAACTTCTCCAGGGGAAAAAAAAAGTTGTTGTAATTGCTACCAAGATAACATTACAAACACAGACTGGAACCTCTGTGAGTACAAATAGAAGCCACTACATTTTTCAAGATATTCTGAATTTAAGTCTCTTAAAGCTGGAGAACTTGACTTAGACTGCATGTGCTCTTCCACTAATGACCAATGAAAAATTCATAATTAAAGGTGTAAGAGAAGAACTTGCAACTACAAAAATCCTATTTCTTCAGACCAAACCATTACCAGTCTTTCTTCAGATACACTCAGTGTATTAAGAACTTGCAGTAATATTTATGTCTAATTCTCATATATAGATTAATATTACTCTGCCAGGATCTCAAATCCACATGTTTTTCCAATTAATACTAACATTCTCCCCAAGTTTAATAGCATGTAAACAGAGAGTTCCTTAAGGAATATGACACATTCTGTTTCATCCCAGTTTTCCAGTGAAGAAAACAGCTTTCAAAGGGGCAGTATTCACTCAAAAATACCACCACAAGATTTTGAAAACAGGTTTTTATAAGCTTATGCAAGGAAAAGAAACCCTAGAAAAATTTGTCTTCTAAAGTATGAATATAGATTCTGGATGCATATATATACTTAATGTGGTAAAGAACATTGCCTTTAAAGCTTGCATTTACCCATTCTCAATGGTAATCTCAATGATAGAACCATTATTTTACAAAATAAAATTATAATCAACTTGATAAATTAAAAACCTAGGAAAACAAAGTATCTAGTCAAGTAAACACCACCATGCTGATTCTGTATAAATATAGAATGGGAAACATCTGGTTAGGAAACAAATTTGTAGAAAAGGGTCTTGAAATTAAGATAGGGCAGAGTACAGTACAATATACTTCCTGCACAGGCTAAAGGAAAAGTATTCCACTTTGGTAAACAAAGAGCAAGACTAAAAATCATTCATAAAAAGAATGCTAGCATTTTGTCACAATTAGTATAAGAGAAAAGTTACTAAAGCAATGTACTAAAAACATTTCAAAGTTTCAAACAATTAAATAACATCGTTAACTGCCAGCTCCACTTTCAATATTCACAATAAAACCCTCTGATTTGCAGGAAAAATCATACATATCAAACATTAGGAAAACCTTCCAACAATGACACTAAACTATTATAACAGCTATCAAGGTATTGTTCAAGGTGTTTATGAGTTCAGATAAACTCTGTCATTGATGTTCTGAATCCCTTAACCCCATTGCAACATAAAGGGAAAACTAGATGGGCAGTCATTTTGCCTTCTAGCTCTAACTTTTATATAACTTTCAAATATTACACTTACACAACACTATTTATAAGTCCTATTTCAAAATATTCATCCCTTTCTTTATAATTTCAGTTCTAAGGATTCAGCCATCTGGGCAGATGACAGTCTTTGGCATTCCACAGATTTCAGTGATGAAGATCAGTAATTGACTTTCCGGTTAAATAACGTTTATTCTACTGCTCCAGTTATACTTAACTATCTGAGTAAATCATGCTAAAACACAGTACAATGATCTCCTAATAAAGCCAAGAGATAAAAAATACTGAAGTTGACTTAAAAAAACAAGGCAGAAGAAAAAGGATGCTCTAAAGAAAAATAAGGTCCTAAATTTAAAACTCCTTGCTTGAACAAAGCCTTGATATAGGCAGTATTTGCACACCTTATCAGGAACTATTACAGGAAAAGCAGGATAGCATTCTAGTCAAAGATTAACCGAGCTTTCCAAAATATGGGTGAAGCAATATTGTAAACAGACCTCCAATCAGACTGACATCTAAACAACTCTTCAAACATCCACATTTAATACTCATCAAGGTTTTAAAAGCAATCCTACACAACACACAGATATTATAAGAAACCATTAAAAGCTACAGAATTAACTCACTGCAGGTCATCAGGATTTATGCTATAAATTCTCACACCCATTAAACTCAATACATGACAATGTGGGTGGTCTACAGCACCTTTCCAAGCACTTCCCTGGCACTGACCCACACTTTGGGTTGGCACCACGCCCTTAACCCCTCACTGTTCCTCTCATCCAACCATTTATGCACTGCCAAAGGCAACATAGTACATGATATAGCCTGATGTGGTTTACAGCTATAATCATATTTAGCCAATGATTCTGATTAAATTTTAATCACCCATATAAGAACATCTTACATACTGGAAAACTATCATGTCCCTCCTGAAATTTCTCTTTATTTTTCCCTCAGAAGAAACAAAACTGAACTCTATTCAATTTGTCTAGGTTTTCCTTAAATTCTGCTCCCCATGAATCCTACTTATGAAGAATAGAAAGAAATAATCATATCTCCTCATTAAAAGTCATATGACTACAACCCAAAGTTGGAATTCACCTTTAGTGGAAACATATTGCTGTCTTTTACTCAGTTGATGGCACAATATAACGCCAAAAGCCTATCCTATGGCAATAGTGCTTATGGAATTATTTCTCAAATTTTAGTTTGTCAGATTACTTGCTGGAGTCCTTGGCTCTTGCTTTAACTGAAAATTGTCTTAATAACTTTAGATCCTTCTCTAATTTATCAAGATCAGCATTATTGCTCTCTCAATATGCCTCAAACTACTGCAAGCTTGTTGCAAAGCCACAATTTTAACATTCATGCCCATATTCCATCAGTGAAGCTATTAAAGAAAAGAGTGAACAAAACCAGATCCAGAAGAGACCATGGTCTACCTCTAACATACTCCTGGATTAACTACAAATATTGACAACCACTTTTGAAGGCATCTTTCAAATAATTACACACTTCAAGATAATCATCAGCTTTTTAATGTGGCTTCAGGCAGTTTCTCTAGATTTCAGGGTACACCATCTTGAATGTATTAAACATAACTTCTAGAAATTGAGCCTACTGCTACAGTGCTGCAATACTAGAAGGGTCCTAGGCACTTTAAAAGAATTTTTTTTAAGTTGATTACTATGAAAAAAGAGGTTTTCATTGTTAAGAAAAAGAATGGGCTTAAGAAAAAGTGGTATTGAACAAAATCCTCAAGCTAATGCTCATGACCCTACTGAATAATTATGGGACCATCTTTGGCTTGGAGCTTAAACATTCTGAAGAACTTTCCCCTACATTACCATCCAGTACTGCACCATAAATCCTCAGATAAAAATACAACTCTCAGTCTCCCTCTCCACATATGGTTTACCTCTTCTCCTGTACCTATTCCAGTTCTCTCCTTTAAGGGCTAGGAAAAGGAGTTTCTCTGTTTTCTAGGCATTATCCAGGAGCTCTTGTCTCAACAGCACAGGTATTTTGTGTACTGGTTTCCCTTTATATTAAGGCACCATTCTCAATTTCTTCCATGTATAGAGACAACAGGTGCTTTTAGCTGGACTCAAGAGTGAGTCAATTTTTTTTTACTATCCCCACTAACAGCACTGTTTTCATATTGATGAGTGGTCTTGAGCACAGGAATTCATTTCTTTTAGTAAATCTAACCAGGCAAATGAATTCCAGGAATGTACCTAGAGCACTCCAACTGCTAATGAAGAACCAGTACAGGCACAGAGCTAGTTCTGAAACAAAGACGAGATACAAATCACATTGCCAGCCTCAACTCCTTCTGCCTACAGATCTGCTTCTTACAGACCACATTACTTGCCAAGTTAGAGATGGCCAGAGAAAACCTGAACAGGTGACATGACAAGACAAACATGTTTAAAAAGTGTCAGAAAAACCTTTAAAAGAAGTTCTAAGTTTTCTCAGTCTGACAAACACACAGTTTCAAATCACACAGCATATCCTGCTGGAGGGTAGCTACTTAAATACTACGCTATTCTGAGCATTTGACAGAAGTATTTCTCTGTAATGAGCTTCTCATTAATTAAGATAACATTTTTTAGTTTCAGCCTCTTTCAAAAACTATATTCTCTCAACAGTTAATGAGTAAATGCAAAGACTATCAAGAGTGATATTTCTTCTAATTTGTTTATAATATTTACAAATTTTACTCCTTTCCTAAGAGACTCATAATCTAATTGCATAGTTCCTTGAACTCAACAACACTAGTCAACTAAATAGGAAGAAGTGAATTTCTTGATTAAATCAATTCACCTTATTAGCTTAGGTGGAAAAAGTTGAACTGCAGCTATTCACATCTTTTCAAAATTCTTAGAAGAAAAACAATGGTTATATAATCAAAGATCAACAAATTAAATGCCCTTTGCACATATTTTAGTCTTGCAAAGAAATACTAGCAGAAATGTGTAAAGCCAATATGACACCTATTCTGCCTCCCTTCCTTATGTCACATGACTGTGAGTCTGGTTCCAGATATGACAACAGCATAACACTAAAGTAAATTAATATATGTTGATAGAATTTCTACCACTGCATAGTCTGCAGCTGTTTTACCAGATCATTTATAGTGGCACATGAAAAGGAGGGCTGCATATGACAAGGACTTTTGAGTTGTTGAAACATTGTACAGACCATTCATATTATATTAAACAAGAATTTAATTCTTCATAATGTAAGAAAGTAAAATACTGATAAGTAAGATACTGCCCCTAGCATAACTCCAATCTTTATCAAAAACAATATCCATACAGCCAACATAACAAACTCCTAGGTTTAAGCATGATGCATATATAAAATACAAACTTTTCCTTACATATGTGAAGACCGCTGTAGGAGAAGGAAGGCACCGAGGTCAAAGACCATAGTCATATTATCATTTAGGAGATTATGAAGCTGAACAAGCAGCCAATCCAGAACTGGAGCAGTAAGATGGAGAAAAAAATACCTGTTTCCAAGTCACCAGGAGTATCTAATGTTTACTAAGTCTATCTATCAAACTGGAGAAAAATAGCAGGAAGAAAATGTCTTGCAACAGTACGAAGACGCTAAACTCCAGACTCTATAGAAAAAGTATAACTTTGCTCCCACTATAACTAAAAAGTCAGAATACAGAAAAGGACATTAATAAAATTTCTTTTAAAAATAGTAATTCCTTGACAGGCATGTAAATTATTGTGAAATCTTGCTCACATTCTTATTCTAGATGGGAAATAATACACACTCAAATTAGTTTCATCTTCAATTTCATGCTTTCTTTGAGATACCATCCACTTAACTAGTACTTTCTAAAGTTACAGATTTATTTAGTGTTATTAGTACTTCATTATTTATCATATGGATATGCCATAAAGCCACTAATACAAATATATTAATTTCTTTATCCAGAAAACAGGACTTTTCACTCCTCCTCTTTCCATCACATTAGAAACATACACATGCACACATCCAATTGAAAAGTGCAAAGAAATTCGTGTCAAGAATTTTCAGTATAACAGTGACCATCTGTGTTTCGTTTGAGAGCAACAGTAAGTGTTGAATAGAATGAGAAAACTCCAAATTATCTTATTACCTAAGTCATTCTACTTGTCAGTGACACCAACAGTGTTTGGTTCCCACAATCAATGGAAAACAAACTGCCAAGAAAATAAAACTCGCAAAATTTTTAGCTTTAATATGCAAATAAATACTTTGGATTCTGAACATTCATGAACTTCATGTCTTTACCTGGCATGACAGCAGCTGGCTGAGTGGCTGAGTCCGTACTCAATGAAAGGCGGCCGCCTTTGGCCAATCTATCACAGAAGAGGGTGATGTTTTTCTTCAGTCTGCTGGTATCTTTGGGCATGGACAACTGGCTGCTGAGAGTCAGGGCCTGCTCCTTGGAGCTCTTTGATAAACAAGTTCTTAATAAGTAAGAGACTGCAGCATCCACAGTTTCTTCCCAACCCTGCATTAGAGAAAAGGAAATTAAATAAAATTAGATGAACCGCAATATGATATATCATATTAAAAATAAGGTAACACATCACGAACTGAGAATTTTCAAACTAAACTGGTACATAGAATATGGTTTTGGGGTTAATGAGTGTCATGAAAACCCAACTTCACAAGCAAAAGTTGAAAAAATAAACTTGTTCCAATATTGAGGTCAGAGAAATCTAATTTCATTAGTAACAATGTATGGACAGTATGTGATAGAACAGATAAATTCAGTTGTTGCATTAATAACTGAAAACTAGAAGTTCCTGGTTGTGACATTTGAAATTAAGAACAGAATGGAGATGTAAATAAAAGCATAATATGTAGTATATAATATTAGGATGATGAGACATCAAGGCCAGGAAAAAAATACATATCCAATTATACATTCCTTGGAATCACAAAGATTTGCATAATATGCCAATAGCAGAGAACATCATGACTGCAACACAAAGGTAAAGATATTCAGTACCCATTTATCAGATCAATTAACCCTAAGTTATGAGCACACATGTGTCAGTGCTGTGATGAACAGGGACTTTGATTTCAGCAGAGTGTCAAGCTGTAAATATTTATGTAAAGACCAGCTTGGTAATCGCTTCCAGTTAAAACAAACAAATTACACTCAGAAAAAGCAAGTAAGGTTCTTTTCAATAAGCACCTTGAATAGCACGTTTAAAAGTTAGCTTTGAATCTGTAATCTATACTGTGGTTTTACACAAACAAATCAAAGGCATTCCTTTAAGTAAGAATTCTGGATAGAAGTCTTACTATTTGTGACAAGGTTATTAGGTTAATGCATAAAATTGAATACATTATATCTATCTCATTTTTGCAGTATGACATGCAGATTGACTCCTCTTGATGTATTCTGGAATCCTCAATTACACTCTGATGTGATTAATCCACAGCATCTATAATTAATGAATCACAAGACAGTCACAAAGCTTTCTCATGTCTTTTCATTACAATCTTACAGAGCTTGGATAGAGTTAGCAACTAATACAAAGGGCTTGGTGGCCTGCTAACTTCATGACTCACAACATCTCTTAGTACTCAGCCACCTGTAAGCAAGTTCCATGTATGTGCTGCCTACATGCACAGGAAAGTATATTTAACCACTGCAGTATTAGTGTCTGCTCTCTCAATGCTCCTGATTGGCTGTGACTTATTTTGGCAAGTTTAGTGACTTTAGAAATTCTGACACAACAATCTGGAATCACCCAGCTCTACTTGCTGCTAAACTAGCAGAAGGTAACACCAAGCTTGCTTTTTATGAGGCAAGTACTCAGAAAAGCAAGCTCAGAATCTTCTAGTTTCTAAGCTCTTTCTCATGATGTGCTCTACTTGACTGAAAAAGCTAAGCTGAACAGCAAAATTGCCTACATATACAAATTTCCATGACTCAGTAAGAGTAATGTTTGAAAGAATGACGTCAACCCAGACATAGCCCACTGAGCAAATAAGGTTTATGGATTTCTTCAATTAAATATATCATGGCTTTTGTGAAGGACACTACTTTTAACACAGAAAATCAAAGGCCACCTTCCTGATCTTGTTAAACTCCTAAGAACAAATCCAGGGCTGATGCTTACTAGTGGTCAAGTACACCAGTGAGACCACACAGTCATATGCACTTCATTGTCCAAACACACCCTATACTGAGTGTCCTGGAAATGTGATGTGTGTGTATAACATATTTATATTTTGTAGAGGAACAGGATCACCTAGTGAGGTTTTCTCAGTCAGCATTTGCCTTTCTGATTTCAGAAAAATAACATTAACTTATTATGTTATCTGGATTTTCCCCCCATAAAAAATCCATAAACTAGAACAAAAACTAAGTAAATCAGAAAAATCATGCCAATCA
The DNA here is from genome assembly GCF_000277835.1 of Geospiza fortis. Taxonomy (NCBI): domain Eukaryota; kingdom Metazoa; phylum Chordata; class Aves; order Passeriformes; family Thraupidae; genus Geospiza; species Geospiza fortis. The sequence goes on from NW_005054361.1 coordinate 474,822, forward strand.
ATCGATCAATGCTGTAGTAGCTTAATGTCTTTCAAATATTCTAGAAAGAGTCCATTAGAATGCAATGCATCCAGTGACCTGTGATGGTGACAGGAAATCATCCATTCTGCAGCCAATTTAAAGAGGTTAATGAGCTGGTAAATGCTGTCTACATTCCCACATACTGGGCAATGAAATTTAATATGTACAAAGGACCAAAAACAGCCAAGCCAGCCACTCCTAATTATACTACAAATCATGAAAAATAAGAACAACATAAACATAGGAATCTTGAATTTCACTAAAAGACAAAGAAACACATGATTAACTGTTGTCAGCATACAGTAGCTCAGGAGCTGGCCAATATGTCTCTCCAAATAAGTTGTAAAAATGCAGGCAAAGGCATTTAAATAAAAGCACTGACTTACAAGCTAACAAAAGTCAGGAAATTAAAAGTGGCTAGTATTCTGTCCTTGGCTCACACAGGTATGTTTTACTTTATACCACAGCCTTAACATTTTCCAGCCCTTGTTCTTGTATTTCATTTCCATGTAAAACTGGTTTCTCAGTAGACCATAAAACTATCTTCTCCAATTCAAGGTCTGTTGACCTAGTAAGTCCAGCCAAATCCAAAGCACCCTTTATGATTAATGAAAGAGTACACAAAGGCTACCTCTAAATGAAAAGACTTGTTGGAAAACTGTTAAGGTGATTTTGTACAACTAAGAATTAATGGCTGCAAATAAGACTGCATTTGTCAGCAATTTATTGGTGCAAGGGGAGAATTGAAAGAACAAGAAAAATTCTTCACATGTTAAAAAAGCTGAGAGATGTTTGAAAATGAAAGTATTCTCATCTATAGCTCATACTGCAGAATGTTTCTACTGCCACCATTGTAATATTCACTAATAGCTTTCTGTGTAGCATTCTGCGTATTTAAGGACCAAAAGGAACATCTCCAATGGCAACGTGATGCCAGTAATCCATCATTCTATGATCAGCAAGCGTTGCCGTGACTGAGACAATAAACGCCAGTCAAGACTCACAGAAAGAGGTATTACTAAATCATCCAAAATCTTCATGTAATTGCAATAGATAAAAAGATATTTAATTCATCCATTTTACTGTTTCACTGGGAAAGGCTGGGCTTCATGTTTTGCATATATACATTATTACTTTTTTAGGTAATAGGTAGAGATTGCCACTTTCTTTAAACCAAATAAAATACACTGCAGGAGTCTGAAGACCAAATGCAGACTTGTAATATTAGCATTGTTAATATTATATTAGTACACATCATTTGTGTTCTCCACAAATTGTCACAAAGGATCCTCAGATGTCATGACATATCTGAGTGTGACCATAATTATACATTCAAACTCACTTTGGCATAAGGCTTTGCCCAGAGTACCTTGTTTGTAGCCTGACACTTAGCTGCAACTAAGATTCCACTCCCCAAGAGTTTAGCCGGATAAAAACAAGGTCAACTAGACATAGATAGGGGCAGGATCTGAGAGAAGGATTTCCATATTGTTGTTGTTAAGACACATAGAGATAGGGAGAAGTCTGATAGGGCTCTGTTGTCAGATTTAGTAGATTCACTCATATGGTGCACCTTCTTAACACATTTATATGGGTAGTATATTTCAGACATCTACAAATTAAACCTATTTGTCTTAAGTACAAATAAATCATTCTAATAGCATATCAGTCAAACTTGAACAAGATTCCTAAGTTGTATGCATAAGCCAGACAAGTATTTCATTGTGTACCTTTTACTTTAAAAGCCTTTATCTTTATTAATAATACTCCTAAGGCAACAGCTATTTTCTGAGCTGCCTATGATGTAATTTATTCTGGAGTGACAATCAAGGCAGTTCTGAAAGAATTCAAATACAACGTGAAACATACTGCAAAAACTATGCAAAATTAGTGCCAGGCAAATGATGGGAATTCTTACAGCTGTTCACTCAAGAATTTGCCTGGCTATATCTTATTTCTTTATTTTAGACACAACAGTGATTTCATCAGTTTTCAAAAACGCTAGAACACTTGGAAGTTCACCATATTAATTACAACCTTGGCATTTATGCTTAGCTCAACCAGCAGTGGTTTCTGTATCTGAAAGCATTGTTTATGCTAATTCACAAGAAACACCAGCCATGTGCCTCTCAGCGCTCTACTTTTACAGTAATTTTTAAAAAAATTATCTTATTCTTACATACACAAACCAGTAATCCACTAATCCATGGCTACTGATCTAGTAGTATCCAACACAGGCACAGACCATAAGCAAATTTTGCCAGAAATTTACTGTGGCACCAGTCTTCCTAACTCATATTATTCTTCAAGCACATTCTATATTTCTAACTTATTTATCTCAAAGAGGAGATAACAGCCACAGAAGCCACAAACTAGGTGTGCAACATCTGCCTGTGCTGTCAGAAATGGAAATGACAAACCTTCCTTGTTAGTGTCCCTGAAAAAGTATGGCTAAAAAAGAATTAATAAAGCCTTCAGGAGACCTTTTGAAAAGAATCAAAATAAAAGAAAAGAAAAAGGCAAACCAATAGACTCAATATCTATTTAGCACTCAGAAAAAAATGCACCAAAATAGTGCTGAAGTCTTAATGTATTACATCTGAACAGTGCCAAGAGACAGTATATTTTTTAAGAAAAGGTTTTCTAAGAAAAAATTGAAGAATTATCCTTGTAACAATATAAAGCCAGTTTTGGCTAACATAACGCTTTAGAATCACCAGTCACAGATTATCTGGAAATTTTTACAATTCACTTTTGCATTAAAAACCAAAAACCAAAGCAAAAGCACTCCACACATACAAATAACAAAAACCTACCACTGGGATAAACTAAAAAACAAAGAACTGGCAAACATCCTACAGACTAGTAGAATTCAAGTCTGATGAAAATCCAGACAAATGACTCAAGCTTAAATACATTCCAAATCTGTAAAGTGCCTAAGAAGGACATTTGTATTGAGCATACAATAGAAAAATCACAGTTGAAGTTCTTACATTAAACCTTCTCTCTCTAGTAATATCTTCCTTTAAATCATTTATGACACATGATGTTCATAATATTAACTGATTTGATTTTGACTCCTATTGCCATTTAAAGAAATTCAGTTCTAATAGGAATTCATAGACTGATGAAAACTATATCAAAGTGAGAATATACTTGAACATCCCAGACAATGCAAGGGACAGAACAACAACAACAACAAAAAACAAAAAGGAAAAAAATTAGTATGATATGTAGTTCCAGAAAAACAGCTCAAAACCATAGATGAATCAATTTCACTTTAAATTATGGAAACCATCCTTATTTGTGAGATGCTACTCTGAAGTCAACCTGTCACAGCACATGCCACAGTTGACACAGCCACGATACACAGAGCATCACATACAACTTCAGAAGGCTTTAAGCATTCACCCAAACAGAGTAACACCATACCACAGCAGAAGGCTTCAAGCATCTGCCCATACAGAGTAACATCACTTCAGAAGTCTGCAAATGTCTGCCCTTCTTGTTCTTCAGCAGAACCTTTTATACCCCTCATTGTTCATGCATTGCACCTGTGTGCCCTCTGCTCCCTTTAGTGGTTGGTCAGTGCACCTGGGCACTCCATGGCTCATTGCTGTCAATGCTGCTCACCTGACCCACACAGCTGCAGCCCATTGGGGATGAGGCTCGGCCACAGCCCCGCTCCCAATTACCACAAACTGTACCTACATCAACCTACTCTGAAGAGCTTTATGGACATTTAAATCTTATTAAGGGTTTGGACTTAGAAAATTTGTCTACTCCAAACAAATTACAATTTACTTGAAACATAAGAAACAAAAGCCAAACAAGGGACAAAAGAAAATGCTAATCCCAGAGAAGTACAAGGTAACATCTTGATAATTCTGACCACAATATGAGCAATCAAGCTCTGTAGGGATCCTGGCACAACACATATATAAGGTAAAAGCTTAAACAGTCTGTGAAGAACAACAAATAAAAGACCACATAAAGGAATCAAGACTGTACAGGAAACTGTATGAGATCTGTTTACAATATTTATCAAACTGGTCCGAGTATAGCAAAAACAGATCTGTGCAGAGTTATTTAATATTAAGTATTTATGCCAGCAACTATTTTCCAGCTACTTAAGAATATCTAATTCAAATATTAGTCTCTCACATTTTGAGGTTAATAGACTGCAAAAATCAGATTTAGCAAAAATCCATTGTGAATAAAGTGGGTTAATTTAAAAGTCTGTCACAGACACACTTGTAATTCCTGCACAGCTGCGCTGTAATTGCCAGTCATAACAGAAACAGCAACTTTATCTGTTCAATGAAGAAATATTTATTTAATAGGAACTCTCCAGCAGCATAAACTACTCTCTACAAGAACTCTTCATTTTCAGACCTACTTGGTAAACATATATTGATAGCGTATGGCAACTTCACCTGAGAAAATCTCTATGACAGATTCTTTCCTGGAAAGTAGAATTGTCATTTAAAAGTTTCTCTGGTATTTTTTTCATTTCACAAATAACCAAATGCTTCTGCATTAAATATAAATATAGCTTTTGGAGGATTCTATTCTATGGACACCTAACTTTAAAACAAGATTTGCCAAACTCTCCTTCTATAGTGTCTTCAGATATGGAAAGGAAGTTAAAAATGCATATGGCTTAGTAATCAAAATAGTGTTCTTAAAATTATCTTATAGAATAGGCAGTATTTTCTCTTTTAGGAAGAGTACTTCTAAACTAATCTAATGGAAAAATCAAATTGTAGAATAGAAATATTTAAAGCTGTGGGTGTTTTAGAAATCTAGCAAAGTGAGCATTACTAAATAATGGTTCTGAAAGCTGCATGCATGAGGATGATGACCTCTATCTTTTGAGATTTAATTTATTTTTCAAGTCAAATTCTGAGCAAAGTCCTGCTCACAGAAACAGGTTTTGATTATCAGCAGTTGTAGGGTTTTCTGTATCAATGAAACAACTGGTAACATGATTAAAGAGTGTAAGAAAGCAAAACTCTGTGTGGGGATCATAGTCATAATATTTCTTACACTGCTTAACTCTTGGATACTTTTAAGATTAGTCATTTACTCTCAGGAAAGGGCATGCTTGACGAAAAATAAAACATATACCAGGATGAATATAGATGATGGTTCCATTAGCTCCTCCATTAAAATTTAACCTCTGTATACTGCAGCCAAATTTCCACACGGGCTGCATCCTTTCGCATTGGATGTTCTTCATTTGCACAGAAAGACTTTCAAAATAAGGTTAAAATAGATTAGAATTAGATCAGTAAGTTTCTTCTTGACAAGTAATGAGTCTGTGTTACTCAACTCTTCTTTCAAATTGTCTCATATCTCAAAATTGGAGCAATACAGAGTGTTTCCTGACATCTAATTTGTTGGGGTTTTTTCCTGGACGACCATGGGCTTTTAAGAATGGATAAGAGGCAAGGAAAAGGACATATTTTTTCAAAAGAGAAATTTTAACTATCTAATTGTACAGTTATTCATCTAGTAATGCTTATGTGTTGTAATATTAACACATCTGGAATACTGAAAGTTCATACACTTCATGAGTTTCTGTAGACACTATTCCCCAATCCTCAAGTTTTGAGACATTTTTTTCATCTTAATTTTCTTTCTACCTTGACTTCTTATGACCACTGGCCCCTTCTGGGAACTGATGAAAGAAACTCTTGCAAGCACTACATGAATGGAATGGCATGACTTCTTCTGTTGCCAGCTTCAAAAGTCTGTTGTTTTATTTTTAGCACTGAAATCATCTAACACTTCATCTTTCTTTTCCTCAATAACTTTTCACCAGTTAGTTAGGAAAACTGAGGTGCTGTTTGTGTCTTGCAGAGGTTGTCAAAGCTGTCTACAGGCAAGAAAACGTATCAAGAGTTGTCCATCTTGCTAAGAAGTGCTACACATCCAGCAATAGGTTTGCCATACATTAACTTTAGAATTAGGATCAGCAAGATAACTTTAAGTATAGGGAAAAGGAATCAGACGTTGTTACATTCAGCCTGGAGGAAAAAAGTAGAAAAAACATATGCTAAAGCAAGGTTATTGAAACTTCTTATTGCATCTCAGCCCATACTCCATCTTTATATCACTGATATTCTTGGAGAAGAACTTTTCATCCTTCACTGTATCTCTTATTAGGTTATTAATACAATATGCTATGAGATACTGACAAATGAGATTGTGTTTCCAAAACCTGTGAAATATGGAAGCATGGAAGCATTAGATCTAGAAAAAACACCTTGTTATAAAGTTTATTTCCTATTTAAATTTTCACATTACTTTAGATCTACACACCACTATCTTTAAACTCAGTTGTGTTACTTCAAATTGTGGAATTTCTATTCTCCCAAAATGCACAGGTGAGGACAAAGAGGACAGTGGTAAACTGGATTTGCATGTTTATTTGGATAGACAACTTTTAAATTTATGCTAGGGGTTTTTTTCCTACAACAGTATCTTAAGCAAAGTTCATTAACTCCTCCATTTGTGTAGAGATTTGATTTACAAGCTGTTTTATTTTTGAGGTATCTAAACTATACTTTTTGCTTTATTAAACTTTCACTTACTTCATTGAAAAAGCCAGGAGATGATGAAGGACATAAATTATGCAAACATTATGTTCCTTTAATCTGGCCTATTTTAATATAAGTCTCTCACTACCTGTGTAAATGTAAGAGAATACTGGTATATCATTCTTAATCTAGGAATTAAGACAAAGCACCTTGCCATTAACTAAAAGGAAAAAAAATCCATCTGGAAAAATGACTACTCTAAAATCATGATTAAAAAAAAGTGAGTTTTTCCTGGGATCTTATAACAAGATGAAAAATTCATATGATGTCTTCCGTATGATATTCCTATTTACCTACCTCTATTTGTCTGTGTGATATGCTATCTTTGTAAATTCCAGTAGACAGATTATACAACAGCACACCATGTGAACAATAGCTATAGGTTATCTGGTAATAACCAAAAAATGCTACATGATTGCGACTTAGAACCAAGAACAACCATCAACAAATTCAGAACGAAAAGCAATCTCACCACAACTGGTTCCCCCCACTTCCCCCAAAAAACAAAGATAAACTTGGTGATTTGATCTTCATACACCCTTTCAGAAACATTTCTGACCATGAGATCGAAGGGAAATGATGAATATTGCTGCGTACCATTGCCACATGTTCAATATAAACAGAGAGCTTCACAAAATTATCGGGAGGTATGGTTAGATACAATGCTACTAACATAGCACTACAGTATTTATAATAAAAGCATCATAGTTTTGAACTAATGCCAGACAATCAGAAAGTAAAACCAACAATAAATATGCAATTTTTAATTCTATAAATGCTGTCCTATTAGAAAACCTAAAGGTCATACTCGAATGATGAGGAAACAGATTTGTTTTTTTAGTATATAATGAATTCCATCCGAATTTTACAATCAATCATAAATCCCATTACATTTCTAATATACTAGTAGAGTACTGATCAATACACAGAATCATAGAATGGTTCAGGTTGGAAAAGACTTTCAGGATCCTCCAGTTCCATAGGCAGGGACACCTTCCACTAGACCAGGCTGCTCAAAGCCCCATCCAAGCTGGTCTTGAGCACTTCCATGGATGGGGGGTACACAATCTATTCCAGCACATCACCACCCTTCTAGCAAAGAATTTTTTCCTATTATCTAATCTAAACCTACCATCCTCCAACCTAAGGCCATTCCCCCTTGACCTAACACTACATGCCCTTGTGAAAAATCCCTCTCTATCCTGCTTGTAAACCCTTTTACTGGAAGGCTGCTTAGCAATAGTCTGAGGATCTTTCAATTAGGACACAATATCAAGGGAATTCTTCACTGACAATAAACTTCTTTAAAAGAAAAAAGAAAAGAAAAGCAAAAGAAAGAGCCACTGATTATATATATTGAGTGTTAAGACCCTTTGCTGAACAACATTTCTGTAATCACTGTAATGCATCACTCTTGTCATTAAGCAGTTTAGATGACAACTGATCTGCACTCCTGGTATGCACCACATACTCAGTAATTACTATGACCCTAAAATGGCTCTTTGTACCTGAACTAGACAGATCACCCTAACAAAGAGAAAGTTTAGAGGTCCCCATCACAATATTACATACAGAAAGATGTCTGATAACAGAAGCTTATTTAATTTATCAAACAAAGAGTACATCTCTTACAACTCCAGTACTTCACAGGGTACCCAAATTACTTTAAAAGATGGTGATATATGCTGGAAGCAAACTAATCAAAGCAGAACACAGTTCTGCCTTGACTAATTTACACCAAGAAATAAGATTCCTAAGTAGGTCTCTGCTTACATCAGAGACAGTGCACTGAAGATTAACTTCAGGATCTCCAATACCAGCAGAAAAAAAATCAGCGCTCAAGTTAAAATCAATTCTCAAAACTTTTTAATTAAAATACATATAACCAATAGATATGTCAGATTCTCCATTAGCATAAGCTTTTTTACCAAGGCTGAATGCTTGTTCTGATCTTGTTACAATTTTCAGGGAATACAACTAAACAGGACAAGAATACAATTCTTTCTGTCCTTTGTACTTTGACAATTCATAATGCATACCAAACCTATTTCTGCATAATTTTGTTTAAATCAATTTTATGCCATCTGGAAGAAATAGAGAAAGCTTTATTTTTTTAAAACCATTTAAAACTATTGCCAACCACCAGAAGCAAGCCTGTTAAAAAAATAGAATCTTACAGCACCTTCTTATTAAACACCAGAAAAAGAGCAAATGATAAAAAATTTGAAAATACAGTTGGGCAAAGCTTCTTTTGATAATCTTTTTAAGTGGAAAGCATCAGATAAACATATATTATAGATTTTTAGTAATCCATAAAACCTTCCAATAGATCACATTAAGCCCTTCTTTCTCAGACCAAGAGAATATTGGCACTCTTCTATTCTACTCAGAGAATTCACTGTGAGGAATTACATGAGTTTAGCTGCAAACGAAGATCACTAGGTAGTGGTGCAACGTGGCTTCAACTTGCTATTGCTGCCATAACCCACTGTCTTCTCAGTAAATAAAATTAACTGCATGAAGAGAATGATTACCAGACACTTTAGGGAACTGTGATAGTGCTGGCAGTAGTGGTAAGACCACCTCTTTGGTCTTCAAATTCCCCCTTTTGTCCGAGTTACTTAACATTTGATCTTTTGTGTTTAGACATTCCAACATTATCAAATAATCAATGAGTTTGAAACTCTGCTTTTAAGGATAACAAAAGTAGAAACAGTTGCATTAAAGTAGTGGCTTTACAACCACGCGTCTTTCTGTCCACCTACTCATATTAAGAGCAACTGAGGGAGCTGGGGTTAGGCTGGAGAAAAGGAGGTTCAGGGGAGACCTTCCCACACTCTTCACCTCCCTGAAAAGAGATTGTAGCCAAGTGGGAGATGGTCTCTTCTCCTGCATAGCCAGCAACAAGACAAGACAACATCTCAAGCTGCACCAGAGGAGGTTCAGGTTGGACATGAGAATGGGCTGCCCAGGGGTGTGGTGGAGTCACCACCCCCGGAAGTGTTCAGGAAATGTGACAAAGGTTGGACTCCAGGATCTTGCAAGTCTTTTCTAACCTTAATGCTTCCATGATTCTAGTTATCTCTGGTATACTCTGGTCCTCTTGAAAGCAGGCTAGCAGGCAGAGCACTGATTTTCATATCAAAACATACTATACAAGAATGTTTGAGGTACTTGAACCATTGCCTCTTCTCTTGTTGTCCAGAAGGGTCACATACACATGCATGAGCAAAGGACATCAACAGGAACCAGGCACCACTACTCTATTTTGAACCTTTCTCCCTAATACAGGACTTTGCTACTCTTCCTTGGGCAGGGAATCTCATTTCTTCTTCACCTTCTTCCCCTCACTTGACAAACTTATGTTACCCTGAACCAAAGTAAACTTCAGGCTGAGACTGATCATTTTTATTGAAAAATTATGGGGCTTATTGGGAAAAGCAGAAAGCACCTTCCTTTTATTTTAGTGATTAAGGGTTTAAAGCTTACTAGCTTTTTGCCCCCATTTCTTTTAGACTTAGATGGTTCACTGTAGCAGAAGTCTTTCTGAATTGTTCTGGTGCATGGTATTGATTCAAATAGGAGGAAGACTTATCTATTCGTTTTTATCATTAAAAAATGTTACTGAGTGTCATTTAATGTAATTTTCCAAGCTGGATAAAAGGTAATAATTTTCATGTCTTTTTCTCTCTAAAACCATTTATCTCCAGATGTATTATCCACCTTGTTCCTAAAAAGAAGGAGGGGAATAAACATAATGTATCTGCTGTAAACTTGTCGGTTCACAAAAATAAAGAATACAACCATATGGAAAACTGTCTTCAAGTTATCCATCATCACGGCCCACTGCCTTGTGGTGGTTTTGGTTTGGGGTGAGGTTTTTTGTTACATTTAAGAAATTTTAACTAAAAGATAATTTGTACTAGCCTATAGCAAACAAGAAAATATTAAATATTTCAGCCTATTTTTAAATATTTCATTTTGGTACACAGTTGGAACTTTTCATTTAAGAAGTGGTTACAATGACAAGTGGAATATAGAAAATCTAAGGCACAAAAAACTAATTCCAGATGATTTGTATGGCAATCAAGAGCTAGGTTGAATTAATTACAAGAATTAAAGTGACACTTTCCAATAAATTCTAAAAATTAGAGTTCATAAAAATTACTCTTGCCAAAGGTACAATTATTAGCTTAAAGCTTCAAAAGCAGTGGACAGCAATGGAAAATTCAAAGGAAATTTTTTCTAATGTCAGTCATGACAGAATTAATCCTGCTGGAATTACAGAAATAACCTTACCTTTGATTTTGAGAGTTTAATCTCAGTAAAGGATTCTTTCCACAAAATGGTATTTTTTATATTACTCAAGAACTGTAGAGTAAAGCCCATTTGCTATCATGCATAAAACCTAGCAGGCTATCTAATCTTTCCCAAATGATTTTTTCTTGTTTTTGTGGATTACATTCAGATCATCTTCTTACAGTAAACATAGACACTTTTGATAGTAACTCCTGTGACTTTTACAGGCACTTCAGGAGTATTTTCTGACACAATTTCTTTTTCATCATTGCCTTAAAGTACATTTTTCAACTTTATCTAATCAACACTGTGAAGTGGTAAATTTATAGTCTCTAAAGTAAGTTAATTACTGTAAATCATGGAGTCAATTAAAATATGCATTTCATCCTCAGGCATATTTTTCTTTGAAATTACAACTTCAATAAAATCCTAAGATCTAATACAGACATTTACTTGGTTGGTATGACTCCAAACATAAATAAAGAGAGATGGAAATGTACTTCCTCAACACCGGTTTATAGCTGTTACTGTTAACTATAGTTATACAAATGTGACTACATCAAGCAAGGAATGATTCTGAGCAATTAAGCACTTGTATGTAATTATTTGGCAACATCAGGAGAACTATGAAAATATTTACTCTTCAGTAAAGTTGCTGTTGATGGCTGTATTGCCAAGGGCCCTCCATCAGTCTTAAAGTCAGAATGTTTGTATCGACAGACATATTCTCCCTTTGTAATGTGTTAAACAAAGAAAGCATTAATACCTTAACCATCAGGCATATGAGCCATCGGTCAATCCAGACATCATCCAACCCTTATATCAAAACTACCCCATGCAGCATGAACCCTTTGAACCCTTTAAATTAGCCTGGACAAATTCCCTCCTCTCCCAAACGGATTTCCTATTGTAAACATATACTTTATCACAAACTCAGCATTTTTCAAATCTTTTTCTATCCAGAAAACTCAGCTTGGTAAAGGATAATCACTGAAAAACACCCCTTAGAAATATGAGGGCTTATTTTGTTTCAGACTTGATAGTACTTCAAATTGCTGTCAGTCCCTGTTACCAGCTAATGACAAGTATGTTAGTCTAGCAGAACAGTGACCAACTCTCCTGAAAAAAATGAATCATGTAACAAAATCTCTAGTACTTTTTTAACATTATTAACAAATCATGGATTCTTTTGTCTCCAAAAGCACCCTAAAGTGTTTTTCTACCATATATTTCAACAGATAGAAAAATACAGAACTCAAAACCAATATACATGTGAAAGTATAGTTTGCATACAGCTGTAACACTATGCTCTGAAATGGTATTAATATATACTTCTATATTCTAAATATGGATTTTATTTTAGTCCCACAGTAACAAAGTACATTGGGCAAAACTGCAGCTAACTTCCCTGCAACTACTTTTCTTCAGTTTTGGCATCAATTTTTAGTGGCTTCATTATAAGAATTAGCTCATTTATCCCGAGAGAGATCTCATTATATTTCTGCTGTTATACTTCTACAACTGCGTATCATTCATAAAGAATCACTGAAAAAGAGGAATGTCCTTGTATTTCCAACACTGAACAACCCTTTTAGTCAGTGTTATCAAAACAGTGCTATCTAGGTGTTAGTTAGAAATTTACTGCCAGAAACAAAACATGATGCCAAATATCTGTTATTCACATAAAATATGCAAGTTTGCAGTATTTCTTCCACTATATTATTGTAGTCAAGAAAACCAAAATTTTATATGTTCTTAGACAAAAGTTTGCAGCAACAGAAACCATTTAGCAGTCTGAGAAAAAATGGTGACACAACGAGAACAGAGAATGCCACTTTCACATTTGCTAAATATGTAACTGAAGTGATTGCCAGGTCTAGAAAACAAGATACAATCTGTTCTAAATGAAATGGCATGTATGAGAATAATGTTGATGTTATGGTAAAAGAGGCATTTCTTTTTATGTTAACAGTGTATTCCAAACATTTCCCTTTTTTTAAGAAAACACTTCCATAATTTAATGCTCACAAGGCAGAAAATATTCTGGAGATGTAGACTGCATCCAAACTATCTTCTAACACATTCCCTCCAAATAAAAATACAACAAACCATTGTGCAGAATTGTTTGAAGAGTAAATAAAAATTCTTCAGAGTATTTTGTTTCACCAGTTTTCTACTTCACTGCTTACAAGGAAACCTGAACACTAGCTAGAAGCTTCTGTCTGTAAATATCATTGGTATGTCAGATTTCCCCATTCCCTGCCTAAGCTTCTTAAATTACATTCAGATTTCTGTGGTACCATAACAACTTCAACATGGCACGTAATTCAGTATTTTGTAAAGGTTTTGTTTCTATTTCCATCTCCAGTTGTTGGTTTACATTTTTCATCCTGACTGCTCTGCAGGATATACATCCTTACAATGCTTATGTGAAGTCTTGCAGCTTCAACATAGAACATTGGTAACCACCACGTTAAAACCACACCGAGATATGGGCTGAAGCAAAATCCTGCATTACAGGATACAACAGACTGTACCATATTTCATCAAAACATGCAGCAAAGCAACCCAATTCCTGACGGCAAAATAAAAATTTGTCATGTAAAAAAATGTTTGTTTGGGCTTTTAGGAGATTCATAGGAACTTTCTTTGAATTCAGTTCATGGGAATGCATGTTCCTCAGTTTCAAGGCTTGATTTTCCAAGTTTAAATGAGGACTAAATCCAAAACAAATCTCAACAAAACTGTTTTGCTTTGCCTGGTATGAGTCAATATCATGTAAAATGCCAAAACACTTTTTGCCCCCCAGGTGGAAATGGCAGAAGATCCTAGATTCATGTGGAACCCAGCACAATTTTTCTAAAAGACCACAAACCATTCTAAGTATTCCAGGTATGCACAAAAATCTGGATTCACTGTACATTGCAAAAACCCTGTGCAGAGCATGAAAATTAAAATTAATGTGTACTTAAGATAATTGTTGAAACTAACTGGGGATCAACTCTTAATTAAGTTGGGAACATTCTTTAATTCAACTAAAGCAGTGTTTAGCTGTGGACCTTAGGTGTGGATATAAGCAGCATTACAGATCAATCTCCAGATTTTATACATAATCTCACCTGGTCACACTCACGAAATAAAAACAGAATTAGCAAGACATCCACAGAATGCAAAACTACATAAAGCGTGGTTTGGAGTACAAGGAAATTGTCTATTCACAGTATTTTGCTTAGATAACTTTCATCCCTTATATAAACCACTGCAAATACACTGAGGACAAAGTATGGAAAATTATTAATAAACTTAAACCTATGTACTGTATTTGCTGTGTGTACCTTTTATATTTCTATTGGAATGTGGACATGTATGTTATAGAACATTTATATTAGAGTCTTCAAAACCTGGGGGTCTTACTCTGTTATCCTAACCACAGGACAGAAGGTAAAACTCAGATAAATTTATGTGAGACATTCCTACTTGGCTTGGTAAGGAAAAGCTAAGCAGAATTTAACTGGTACCACCCATGTCCTCTTTTGAAACATTCTATAATCTACTCCTACTTTTCCACTTTGCTGTGAAATCAGCATAGTCTGCATCAAACACCTACTTAGTAAGGCTACTTAAATTACTTCAAAGGACAGTCTTCAGCAATGTACAGGGAGAAATAAGGAAATGTAAGGGCTTAAAGCTCTGTGAATGAGCATTTTTTAAGCAGCTCTCACAGATTCTTACCAGCTCTTGTGTATCCTCTGCTAATGGCAAAAACGTAGCTTCCAAAATAGCAACTTGATCAGTGCTGAGCTTCTGCCACAAACTAATCAGCATAATCACCAGATGGGTGGCACTTTTCAACTTTGCAAATGCCTGGAACATGTTGGCTTGATTTTCTTCTGCTGCATCTGCTAGAGCTATTACCTGCAAAAATTACAAACATCTGTTAAATGTAATTTTACCATCCGTGAACACTCAACACTGAAATTACCTTTGGCACACTCTTGTTTTCCTTTAGAAGATCCTGAGGAATTCTGTTTTCCATAAACACAAAGCACAGAGTATTAAATGAGTAATCATTTATCTAGATTTTTCTTTTGCATACCCAAGGCAATTTCTAGTCCATATGGCAACAGGATTAATCCATCTAGTACAGTAAGTGTAGAAAGGATTTTGTTTAGAGCATATATTTAAA
>NW_005054361.1:489942-578835 GCF_000277835.1 Geospiza fortis
TTTATATCACACACTAATCTCCATATGACCAATAAACCTACTGTATTAATCAAAAACAACACATTGATTTTATGCTATTAAAAAGGCAGCAGATAATTATTTCCGTTGGAATACAGCTGCCATCTGTTATTTTATTAACTCTCATGTCTTTCCATGTTTTGCCCTAGTTCCTTCAGTGCTTACGCCAAAATGTAAACTTTATGGATCATGTATATGAAGGCAATATCACTTTAAGTCCCAGACATTATGAAAGAATTTTCAAAATAAAATAAAACTAACAGATTCACTTCTTCTAATACGGTAAGAGTTTTGCTGAGTACTTCAAGATGAGGAAAACCAGAAAACCTATTATATAATACTCAGTTCAGAAATCATTTCAATAGGCAATTGCTGTAACTTCAGCATGACAAGAGACTTTCCACAGTATTTGTACTGGAGTACTTCAAGTAAAGGAAAGGTACAAAGGTTAGGGATTCATCCTGGGGGAGCACAACTTAAAAGACCTGTTCTCAGGAGTGTCATTATATCTCCATGCTACCCAAACAACGCTTGGTTTACAGAAGCGTTGATTATCTGATTGTTATTTAAATCAACACAAAGCACCTCTCTCAACCACTTTCTGTTTATTTATTTGCAAGACAGGGTAATAGGTGCTTGACTGGAGTTGTGAAAAGCCTCATAGAAATGCATTTAAGTGTAATTAGTATTACAGCAGAATTTACAAAGTGCAACTTGCAGAGCCTGATCCATTAACATTTTGGCAACAGCAGGAAAATGAAAATACTATATGATGCATCTTCAGCAGGGAAAGACAGCCAACCAGCTGTTAGCATTTGGTGGAGGAAAACTATTTTTAATCTGCAATGCTGGCATTAGAGATGTATGTGTGTTCCCTCCAAGCTCCCATGTGACTGGGAAGATAAAGAAAACAGAATTTTAGGGAACTATAAATATGAAACATTTCAAACAAAATGTGTTGATAGCTTTTGTTTTAGATTTTAAAATGTAATCTTTCCAAATAAAGCAGAAAACCCACAGGACACCCATGAGTCCAAACACTACATAAATCAGAGCAAGTAACAAAACAGACAAACAAAAAACCCCAGCTAACCATGTGAAGGAGAACAAAGAAATTAATCCCAAGCAGTGAAAACCAACACAACAAACTTTGGTCAGAGAACAGTAATGACATCACCAACATGTCACCTGAGGCATCTGTGCTGGCATTCAGTTTGCTCTGACCAAAGCCTTGAAGCTTTCCACACTTCACGTTCTACAAAAGGTGAAGTTCCATATCACAGTCACTTTCCAAGAGTTGTGGGTGACAAAGCCACCCTACAAGCAGCGCCCTACGTAGCAACCTACGCCAGCTGTCTCTGACCCATGTAACCAGTAATTTTATGCATTGTACATCTTCATCTTTCTGAGACAAGGAACAACAGTAAAATCTTCCTCAGTCTAACAGAGCCCTTCAAATATATAATTTCTTTTCCTGTCCAATATACAACTGATAATTTGGGAAGAACAATGAATGGAGATGAATTTAATATGCTAATGAGGTGTGCTCATTCACTGGTATGCTTCCTCCAAAGTCATCACTGATTGGGATAGT
Organism: Geospiza fortis; assembly: GCF_000277835.1. NCBI lineage: Eukaryota > Metazoa > Chordata > Aves > Passeriformes > Thraupidae > Geospiza > Geospiza fortis. The sequence goes on from NW_005054361.1 coordinate 491,555, forward strand.
ACAATTCAGAATTCCTGGCAAGCTACCTGTACCCTACCATGGATAATGCTCAGACAACATTATTTTGTTGAAGATCTAAGCAAACACAGTTACCCTTGTGTGACAACTACGTGAACCCCACTTACACAGCAAAGGCTACTTTCTGGAGTCATTCATAAATTCCCAGGTGATTTTTCACTCTGTGCTGTATTTCAGCTGACACTCTCCTATGTACTTCAGAAACACAAACAGCATAAAGAGAAGTAACTAATGTGGCCTTTTACCTTATGGAGCCTTCATTTTAGGATAGGTTTTCTTCCTATTTTATAAACATGAACAAAGGAGATGCTCACCTTTTCACAGGCTCTCGATGTAAAACAAATATATCCCAGTACTTCCAAACAACACCAGATGTACCAAGTCCATAACCTATTTTGAAAGCAGTTTCATAAAAACACTTAAGAAGAACAACTATTAGAAGTTCTTCTTTGGCACAAAATTCTACAGTTCTCATGCACAATAATATTAGGCAAATGTTATAAAAGTGGTAGACCTAAGTTTCTAAAGGAGAAGTGCAGTCTTTAAGCATTGCAGGTCACTAAAACATAGTAATTACATCTTCAGATAACTGCATATATACAAGTTCTACTTTACACTTGCAAAAAAAAACAAGGAAGGGGAAAAAAACACTTCTAGGCCCTAATTACTCTGTTAACAGATGAAGCGACCCAATATAGCTTTCTGAGATCTGGAATATCCAGGACAAAGGACAATACAATATGAATTACCACACTATAACATAGGCACACACAAACACAGTAAATTTTAAAAAGCCTCAAGACTAAAGATTCCTTGACAATACATGGTTACACAGTAAATACTTGACAGGAGGGGGAAAAAATCTTTTCTCATGGAGTAAAATTACTCTAAAAATTTCCCAGGACACAAGATACAAATTTTAGAAGTATTCTGGAGCTCTTCATTCAAACACTTGAGGAATTTAGGAATGAGTAAGTTTTAACAACATGACATCAATATTTTTAATAATTTTATTTTTGCCTGAACATCTCTATTTATATTTTGTAATATTTGAGGAACATGAAGGATCTTTACCCTTTGCAATCTGAGATCCTAGTCTCTTCAGACTCAGTCATGATTTCTCCATTATTTCCCGATTTTATTTTCAGTTCCCAGAGTAGCTGTTCAATCTGTTTAATATCTATTTTATCATCTTTCTAAACAGATATAAAACCTTATTAAAAAAGAAAATCTATCCCTGTGTCACTTTTTCATAGGATAGGTAGGAAAATACATTGCAACCGACAGTCTCAAATGTAGCTTACATATAAAGATTTTAGACCAACTGGAAACTATGAAGTAAAAAGTCCATCTATAATGCATAAGACCTATCATTGTCTACTTAACATTTTTTTTCCTCCTTCTTCAATATCACAAAGCTTTCAAACAAAGAAAACTAAAAATATGTTTTTCAAATTATCTTTCTAAAATTTATGAATGAAAGGAAAGTATCTGATAAAGCAGAAAATATTTAAGAGATACTGAAATAGTGTGGTCTACAATATTGAACATATATTTTTATAACTGATCAAAACTTGTTTTTGATTTCTATTATTTTATTTTTTTTTCTGAACAGACCCCTACTCTGTTTCAATACATGTAACTACAGAAAAGTAAAGGCCAGTTAAGTTATTATGAAAGCATACTGTAAAAAAAGAAGTAATTACTCTTTAAGCAAAGATCATGTTTAACATTTTTACTACATTTCATATTCTCACTTGCAATGGTAGAGCTGAAATCCAGATTTTTTTTATAGTCTTGCGAACTTCATAGCCCAACACTATTACAAGGATTTGACTTCAGTAATTTTCAAGTACAGAACATTTCTTAATGTTTTCAGCCTTAAGAGTTTAAGCAGAAAGATGTCTCTCCATGCTTATTTCATTGCTAAGTAGGTCTTGTAAGATGTCAAGCATGTGAAAACTGTAAACTAATGCTGATGCAAGTTTTAAAGCCAGTCAGAGTTCTCCATCATTAGTGGTAATGTAAGATATTTTTAGGTCATTGTTTAACATCCAGCAATAACTTCAAAATTAGTTATGCCCTTTGAAAAAGGCTTGCAACATAGCCCACTCTTGTACATGCAGACAAATTCCTTGAGGCAAAAATGGATCATAACAATTACTCTCCCAGGCTTCTTCTAATAATATAAAAAAAATACAAATACAATTCCAAAAATACAAAACACTTTCTTCTTAGTTGGATAGGAAGTTGAAGAAAACTTTGAAAAAATAAAGGGCAAGAAATGAATGTGAAGTTCCAGGGAGCTTCCCTTGTGTTGGTAGCATATTTTCTTGGAGTCCCTAACACCATTGGGACTGAAAACCCTTCCAGATTTTATGCCATATCCTAAAATGGAGAACAGGAAAAAGTGACAAATAATCTGGTTTGGTTTTTTTGGTTTTTGTTTTGTTTTGTTTGTTTGTGGGTTTTTGTTTGTTTGTTTTGTTTTGTTTTGTTTGTTTAAACAGAAGAAGGAAAAAAAACAGCTATTCACAACTGGTAAAAAAAAATAGCCAACTAGTCTTACTGTCATCTAGTTCTAATACATTGGGTTCAGCCCAGAATTTTGAACTAACTTTATTTTTAGCAGAAATGAAGCATGAAGAAAAAGAATTTTGGCATTTAAGGAATAGAGAATCTTTTTGCATGTCATCTATAGCACTTAGGAGTAACTCCTGTATGAAAATTTTTTACAATATGAAAGGAAACATCGGAAATTTAACTATTCTAAAATGAACACATGGGTGATAAAGCTCACAGGTCTCTTCTGGCAATTGTTTTTACAAAATAATTTATTGCAAGAAAGTTAATTGATCTAACCCCTTTCAATTATTTTTAAGCAGAATTAGATCTTCATAAAGCAGGATGTTAATGAATATAAAGCAGGAAGAATTGGAGACTTGAGAAATGCTAATTATGGCTTCTTCATTGCTGTTGACACAGGACATTTACTACTAGTCTCGCTCCTTTCCCAGTTTTAGAGAAGGAAATACAACTCAGTTGCCAAACCCAAAACAAGGTCTAAAAATTTTTTGTGCGTAGTTTTAAGAAGTCTACATCACATATCTTAATTCACATAGGATGTGTTTGACTTCAAGCATTTGAAGTCAAATATGTTTTTTCTTACAAGCCCCTTTTTTTACCTCAATATATAAAATTCTTAATACCCTTACTCTAGGAGTAAACTTTTTGGTTTTTTAAATAGGCAAGTCTCAAAGTAGTTTCCAAGATAGAGAAGTAGTGAGTAGCAGCCTGATTCCCTGTGCAGACCATCTCACTCAACAACCATTGTGCACAAAGCTTTTGACAGGTGACTGAAGCTTTATGGAATGCAGGTAGAGATATCCATGTCAGAGGGCGATCTTTATCGAGCGCTCCGTCACCAGGAAGAATAAGCACATCCCCGTCACAGGGGAGCACTTCTAAACGCCATGGCATTCCCACAGCGTGGCAGTGGTGACGTGAGAGCGCACGTTGGGATTAAGTACCCCAGGCCACAATTATCTGACCCTTATGAGAATGTCTCAGCTTGTGCTAACCATGACTGCAGCTCTTTAAATTGTGGCACAGGACCACCACGATGACAACAAAGCTTCAATTCACCAGATGCCAAATACTCGACTTTCAAGTGAAGCTCAACATGGCCTTGATGAGAGAAAACAGCAGAGACAAAAGACATTGCAGCATGATGAGCTATGCTTTATCTGGATGCACACAGCTACCTCCTGAAAACCTACTGCCTCACTTGATGAACATGAAATTAACACAAGTAATTACTATAGCAGTCTCTGCCTCTGAAAACAAGAGTTAGATTAAGAAAATACTGAGGGCTGTCAGGGAAGCTGTGTGGTTTTGTTTTCTTCTGTTGCTTCCAAGACAGAATTATCACTAACAGCTCTACTGCACCTTTCTAAATTGGATTTTACCACAAAGCAATACCATCTACAAGCATAACAAAGGCTGCACATTTTGATGACAGCACTTACAAGAGCTAAACGCATGTACGGTTTACATCCAGAACCCTCTTTTGCAACTTCACAAGTATCAAAGCTGTGTCTTACACAAAACCAAAGTGGGAGTGGATTATTGCCACAGAGAATCATGCTGCATCATTTATTTTAATTCTTTCATTTTAAGAACTAGTGACAATGATGTCAATAAGAAAATCTTTGGGGATAAGTAAATATAATTTCAGCTATACACCAGCATAGTAGTATAAATATGGTCAGTTCAAAAGGAAAAAAATATCTCCAGCTTAATTTTTCCTCTTTAGAATACTCATTAAGAAAATAGGCTTCTTCTTCAGAAGTCTCTCTCTCCAGCTTTTATCTAAACTATTATAGTCCGAATAGAATTATTTTTGAAAATTACTGCAAAATATTTAGTGGGTTTAGAACCCCAGACACCTGAGTGCATTATGCAAAAGTACTTGATTACCAATACATTTAAACCGAACTTAAAACCCTGATAGATCAATGTCACCCTGTTCCATAGGAATTTTCTATTTTGTCTGTCCTAAGTATATAAACAACCTTCCCAGTAAAATCCAAGAATGAAGACCACCTGGTTAGCTCTACTTTAAATTAGTACATTCTAATTAACGTAAGAAATTAATATTTCTTTGATCCTTAACATGTAGCTCTTCCTGTGCATAAATCAATTTAAATTTTTTTCTGTCTTAGCAACACTAATGTAGTGGCAAAACCTGCTTGTTCCCATCATTGTTGCCAGTTTACTGCTTATTTAAACCATCTTAGTGCCTTATATGGCTGCCCATCCTTGACTGAGCTTCCTTGTGTAAAGCCATGAGAACAGAAATGAGGAATTCCTTTTGTCTCTGATGTCCCATCTGCAGTAAGGATTACAGTTAAGATTATTTTAATTTGTTTACTATACTTCCCTATTTGTCTCTTTTTTCCTATATTTTTGGCTTTTTGTGTTTAAGAATTTACCAATTTTGAGACACCAGATGAGTTAATATGGTCAATACCAACAATACAACGATGATTATTTAAATACCTGACACCTCCTCTCAATGGCCTACACACAGGTAAATATTGCAAGCAGTTTTGCATGTGAGAAATCGCGAGAGTGAGTAAAAGTAACAAATTCTTATTTGGTACAACTGTTAAATACCAAGATGGCGGGGAAAAATTCTTGGAATTATGCTACAAACATGTTCCAAAATATATATGGTACTTTGCAATGCATTTAAAAATAAGTTCTACATCATGAAATCCAAATTTAAAAGTGGAGTTATAAAATTAGTAGCTTATCCAAGTGAAGCAACATCTGTTACAAATTACATAAAACCCAAGAACACAGTGAGTTACAATGAATCCTTTACTTAACCCTTCAAAACAAAAGTTCTATTTAGGCAAAGAGATGTGCTAAATAGCACACAGATATGTCACAGAATCTGTGATAGTCAATGAATGTTGAAGACAGAGTTTCATTGTGAAGCTGTGGTTGAATTGGCAGCAATGTATATAAAATACAGCCAAACATGAGCTAAATGGAGACAGAGAGGTGGAGAGCTTGGTCTGTGTCACCAAATACATGGCATTATGTAATGACGAAAAAAAAAACTTTACAATAAAAGAAAAAAAATTGAACAGTTGAAGTTGAATGTTTCAACTGTGTGTTTAAATAAGCTTTGTACCTAAACAAACAGTTGAAAAACCAGGAGACCCAACCTGAAAAGTTTTAATTGCCTATCAGAACAATTAAATTATGAATGGCCAAGAAATCAAGACAAACATATCAGACTGTACTTCTGCAAAAATTAATGTAGAATGAAGCTCAATGGGTCAAATTAAGGATTCATTTACCCCAGTGGGAGTACTGCATCCATTCAGTAAAGGCAGGATTTCATCCTGTCAAAGACCACTACTCTCACTGTTATCAGTCATATGCACCTAGTGGGGGGAAAAAGCATTTGCAGCATGTTAGATATCACGTGATGAGAGTAGTTTTAGAAATCTAGAATAAATCCACAAATTATTGCTTCCCAGGAAGTACACTGTAAAACAGGTCCTAGAACAGCTTCGGTTCATATCTATATCTTATTGTAATAATGAAAAACAAAAACATGTTGACAAATACATCTTGAAAAGAGCAATAAGAACAAATCCAAGTAATACATAATATAGATATTTCCCCACTGTATAAATGAACACAAAGCTATTCCACCAAATTCTATTCTGAGACCTTTAACAATAAAAGTATCAACATCAAACAAATCAGCAAGCCAGCTGAAGATAGAAAAGTTCTAACCTGAATTCCAAGCCACTACCAATCCCACTTGCAATTTTGGCACTTCTGCTTTATACTGAATTAACTGAAGAAATTTCCAGAACTCCTCATTCAGGTGGAGCTAGTACATAATTTTAAGTAATTAAAAAACATTGTGGTTGACTAATACAGTGCCTAAGAGTAAAAGTAAGGCTAAGAATGATTAAATTAAAACTATACATTCTGGAAACAAATTCCAAACATAGAAACCAAAGAAAAGGGATGGCAGGCTAATTAGAAGCTCAGACTTAGCATTTCAGGACCTCTCTCATTAAAATTACTTTTCTTTTTTGATACACTTATAGACTTTCTCTGTTATTAGTAAAATCCTGAGAACACATGACAGTACATTTAGAAATAAAACAAGCTTCCCAAGTCAAAGTGCAAAGGTCATCATACATTAATTGCTTGCTTGAATACTTTGTCTTTGAATTACAAGTTTTCCATAATGTCTTCTATTCTTTCTTTACAGGAAGAGACATAACCATTTCCAAACATAGGAACATCACGATGAAATACAGGTTTTGTAAAACTCAGTCAAAAACCACAATCTACTAACTTTTAAGAAAACTAAGCAGAGATTTAAGTTCTAGTCTTACTGCATTTACTAGGAGGAAAAAAAAAGTTTCAAAAATATCATGGCATCATTTAGGAAAGCAAAAATTTATTGTTCATACAAGGTGCTACAACAATAAATTTCAGACAAAGAAAACTCTTGTGTTTCTCCACAGATGAAGTACAGCACAGACCACATTAATACTTGCTTCACCACAATACCCAGCAAAAAACCCTTTATGAACTGCATCCTACTTCATGTAACATCAAACTTCCAAGTCAACAGGTACTGCCATACAGGTATGATTATTTTTAGTAGGGTATTTTCATTTTCTGGGGGCAAGACAAGTATTGAAAGACCAAAAATATCTTACTGCCAAGTCACACAGCAGGCAGTCTTAACCTAATAATGAGAAGCAGCAAGGAGCTTATCATATCCCTGTCTGAAACACTTGATCTACAGAAAGAGAACAAAAAAAAAAAAAAAAACCACCACCTGAAGTAACATTACAGTGTGTTCAACAGCAAATCTTCAGGTGTTAATGAAAAGAACATATATTTTTAGGTCACCAAATTAGTTGTGCTGCAGATAATGGCCAATGATACTCATTCTTCTGGACACCTGGATCTGCACCTTCTAACTCTCTTCTCTCAAAGTGAAGAATTAAGAAAATTCCCACCTGAAATACCCTGCTAATTCACAAGCACAAAGCCTACAGGTACACAACCAGGTGCAGTTTTCTTTACCTGCACACCTGCCTTAGCCACACAATAAACTTAGGCAGTGCATTCTGCCACTTAAACCTAAGATTTAGAACTTAGGCAGAAATAATAACAAATTTAAAAATAAATTAAAATAAACAAAGTGAAAAATATTCATTCCAAAAGCTGTTTCATTTTATGTTCAAAATAAGATGAGCCACAAAACAATTGATTATTTTAGAGTGTAAAAATCATTTAACTGAGGATTATTCTAATGAAGTAAGCATGTCTCACCAGAGGCCATGGGATAGTTTCAAAAAGTAAGTGTGCCATTATATATGCACATACATACTCACAGGAGTAAGACTTTACTATTCAGCATAATATTCTGTGCCATTCTCCTGCTGCACTCCTGCATATAGCTTCAGCTATATGGCTTTCTGACTTTCATTTCAAAATACAGTATTTATTGATGCAGTTATGTCACAAAAAACAATTCACAATTGGCAGTAATGGCAAAAGTCCTTCACTCATGTTTTTGGAAATATGACTTTTTACCTACTTGCAGTAAGACAACTACAAGCTCCACTCATATCCTTCATTGTTGTTTTCTCCTTAAAATGAATGAAAATATGGAAGTATGGAAAAGCTAGTAAACAGTATAATGAAACACTTCCCAGTATGCTTAGCCCCAATTCTCTATCAAAAAAAGAGCTGTGCGGCAAACTTACTCATTTTTGACCTAGGCTCACTAGCTATTACCCTAGCACACTGACAGAAAAGCAAAACAGTTCAGGCCACCTGGAGTTAAGGGGAAGAATCTCTCACTTTTTAAAAGTCTTTGGAGTCACACTCAAAAAGATTCACAATTCACCATTGCTTTCTAGAAGAAAGCCATTTTATCCATGAAGGAAAATTTTGACATCATCAAATGTACAAGCCTTAATGCATTTAGATAACAACCTTCTATGTAAACATCTGGTTTCTCAACTTCTCCTTTATTCTAACAAGCAGCTGAGCTTATGGAGGAGATGGGACAAGATGTACAGTTTTAAAATTTTTAAGTCCTGCTAAGACTTAGATTCCCAGTGAGGCTGCTAGAGGTAGGGAAGCATAGGGTAGAGATAGCAAGTGTCAAGTACAATTCAGTGTCTGATATATGATAATTAACCTAGTAACTTTCTCTGGTTTAAATGTAGAAAAATCTCCTCATTGTCTGAGCAGAAGTTTAAGGATAATTCTACTGCATATCCACTCAATTATGTAGAACAGGAAAGAGCTCACTTTTCAACACTAATATATAATCACATGCAAACACACCCCACTAAATTAGTAACAAATGCTGTTACTGATTTTGGCTGAGATAGGCTTTCTGATAAGAAAAGATTTTCCTTTAAAAAAAAACCAAAAACTTAATTTAAAAACTTTTCTTGTTCCCCTGATGTAATACAGCTGAAGTTCATGCCCCAGTTCAGTCAAATCTAATAGTTTTAACTTAGTTTCAACTATTACTGGCCATAACAAGATGTATTCAAAAGGGTATTTATGTTTCCTTTATTCTATTGCATCAAAGTTAGGAAAACACATCTGGGTAGCGTACACTCTAGCCACACTGCAGACCAAAAATCCAGATAAACGTTTTGTCTAGAGGGATGACTAAATAAGTTGGCCAAATATCAGAACAAATTCACTTTGATGTTTTCAGTTGGTGGAGCTCAGAAACATGACCTAAGTTATACAATTTCATCCTCTAAAAGGGTAGCAATGGTCTCTTCCTTCAGCATCTGTCAGGGCAGGAGAGGTGGAGGGAAAGAAGTATTTGTTATGGATGAGGGCAAAATTCAACATGGATAAAATGATAGGAACTTAAGGAAAAACATTTGTCTACTTCACTCATATTCATGAATAGTCCATATTCATATCTTTTCTAGGACCACCTCCAGTGCCTGCTTCCACTGTTTCCAACAGATGCCTTGGAATCTGGTTAGGAGTCCATAAAGAAAGATGGCATTTGAGAGTTATACTGCAGGTCCACACAGCTGGAATCAGACTGCATTGACAGGTTCCACGTAAGCAATTCCCTCTAAAGTGATGCTAAGCCACTTGTCAAAAGTTAATGGTGAAAATACATAAAAATAGATAAAACCTCACATGAGGCGTAGAACAAACTTCCTGAGCTCAATTGATCACGTAAGGAAGCACACAGCTTGCAGGTTGTTAAATGATGGGACTGGAGAGAATTACTGAGCACCATTCCTGTGGAAAGAACAACTGTAGAGAACCCACTGTACAATGAGAATATGAACCAAACACAATGTTCTTTACTAAATGGAAATGGAAAATTCCTAAGGGAATATATAAAACAAAAATAATTTCCCAAAGGATATAACGCCATTGCAGAGCATATGGTTAAAGGAACTGGAGGAAGAAGTGCCTGCTACCCACACAGTGCAAAAAAAACTACGAGGAACCAGGAAGATATGTACTTTTTCTTTCTTTTGGAGAAAATACAAGACCACAGCTGCTTAAAACAGAGTGAGATCCACAAAGACAAATTGTAAGATGAGGTGGCTAGTTTCCCTTAATTTCCTTTGTAGAAGAGTGGAAAGACCATTACCTTTCTTTAACAATAGAAAGTACCTAACTTTCAATATCTTTGACTCCAGAAGACCCTTCTTTATCTCCATTGACTACAGAGAAAATCAAACTTCCCTAGATGAAATCTGCTTTTTTGAATCTCACCCACATATATCATAGCAAAGCATTCCCACCTTTTTCAAGGGATATCCATAGATGACCCTTAGCCATGAAGTCTGTATGAGAAATAGAATAAATGGACAATTTCATCTCATCAGAGACAATCAATTCATTATCAATAAATGTCTTTCCCTTAACTTTATTCAAACGACCAACAGATTGTAATCAAGATGTTGCTGTGTTTGAATATTTCAGTGCAGATGTATTCTCATGCTTCACAGCACTGCATAAGGATCCCTAAAAGTGCAGGGAGGAGGAGAAGATCTTAGCTTTTTTCTTCCCTAAAAGCACCTGAAAAGGTTGGAAGAGATTAAAAATTTTAATTTTGACAATACCAGCTACCGTTAATACTGCATTTATAGGTGTGAGTTAGTGATGACCCCTTAAGTGATAATGAGATAAACTAAGATCAATGTTTTTGCAACACATATGCTTATGAATGGCATTTTCCCCCAGTGTTCACAATGCTCCAAAACAAAAACAAAATATAGAAAACAGTCAGTTCCACATGATGAGAATTATTTTTTAGGTTTCATTAAATCTGACATACAGAATCCAAGGGAACATTTGGAACTTAATGCTGCACTAAACATTGAAGGATCTTGTTTGAATTTTTTAAATCTACCAATTTAAAAAACATAGTAACCAATTTTGTAGGTTAGATATTCCTAATTTCCTGCACACAGTTTTTTACTTCTACTTGAGAAGCATTGCGAGCATTTCACTATCATTGGGAGTTATTTCCACTATTTCCCTTAGCATCCCACATCTCAGTAGAATGACTGAACTACCCACATATAAAGCCGTGGTAGAGGAAATCGCTTTAAAAATACATTAAAAACCTGCATCCCTTAGTCACTTGTTTCTGAAAATATTATTCATCTTCAAAAGAGTTGGATTTTGATGATCTTTATAGATCCAACTCAGGATATTCTGTGAAAGGTATCCTGCAAGCCGCTTTCATCGCTTTTTTTCTGCAGTGAAAAATAAAGGTATCCCCAAGACTGTCAGGTTACTTGGCATTACTCTAAGCCTTTTTAAAATAAGGGAATAGAGCAAAGACTATATCACACCACTTACCAGTCCTCCTGTTCTGCACACTGGAGACATTCCTCAATAATTCCTTAGGATCAAGCACAAAACTATCCACAATATTGTTAGGTTCTTTTTTCCACAGCTTCTTTTTGACTGGGACAATCAGTCTCCTGTAAATGACTACAGAAATTACCCTCCCTTCCTTTATGCATTTCTCTTCAATATACCCTCGAAGGACAATAGGTGTCTCGAGGTGCACACACACCAAGGCATGAATTCTGAGTCACACCTTCACATGACATCAAAATTGAAAAAGGAGAATAGAAATAAGCTCAAAGCATATTACATACTAGTATTCACAAAAACTTTTTCCTTCCATGTAGCAGCACAGTATTAAAGACACAAAATTACCAACACTTTCTTTTGAAAAGTAACATGTTTTAAATCTGCAAAAGCAGCCACAAAAGTGGTCCACAGAGGAATTAACCGCAAACATTTTAGTTCCCTTAAGAAGAATATTTTAGTACATTTGGGTTTTGATTCATGATCTATACAGCCCAAAATCTAATTAATTCTGTCTATAAGGATCTAAAGTTTTACCTGAAAACTGTTATCAGTATTTTTTCCCGTTGAAACAAACCATTCCAACATAAGTCTATCCTTCTATTTAAAAGTCAAAGTACAGCTGAAAAACAATAAACATATACCCAAAGCAAACAAGTCTCATTTTTTTGGGGGCTCAATTATTTTCCTTTTTTTGTGCTATTCCTAGTATTACAAAAAGCTACAGGTAAACAGAATTTTGTGACAGAGGAAAGGTTTTTTTAGACCACTGTAAAATAGTTATTTTTTGTCTGAACCTGAAGTTTTATCACAGACAACTATACACTGAATTCACATAGCAAGCAGGTTTAAAACACAGTATCAAATATTGTAGATCTAACTACACACCCATACTATAAAACACATTAGCATTAGCAAGAAAGACTGAAAAACTACAGTTTAGAATACACCTCACATACCTCTGGTAGCTTAGGGTGTCACAATACTTACAAGCCAAGTTATGCAGAAGGCAGCCTAAATGTTTATTAGAAAGTTGTTGCTTCAGAAAATCTCACTGATCTGGTTGCCTTTACTTGGGGGAATAAACATCATTGTAATCTGCTCTTCTAGTATGATCTGAGCACTTTAAAATTAACCAAAATAAATTTATTAGATATGGTATATGCAGGTCAAACTTATTAGTCTCTTTTTCATTTGTCAACAAGTGTAAAAACATAGATTTTTTTTGCTACACAGTTGTTCTATAGTAATTCTGTTTTTAAAAAAGTAAATATTGACCAATTATAAAACATAAAATTGACTCTACTTTAATGAAACCAGAAAAGAAAGCTTTGTCACTGACTTCAGTATAACTGAGATTTTACACACAGAAAAAATCAAGTGCAGAATGTAAGCAAGCTAGAAAAACATGTTTTTCAATAGATAATAATAATTCTTAATATATAATTATATACAAACACATTAAATATGCATAATTCTTAATATATAATTATATTCTGAAAAAGGAGTTTTCTGTGTGTGGAGGAAACATGTTCAACTGCTATCAGTCATAACAATATCCACAGAAACAGAAAAAGTGAAACAAACTGAAGCAAAGAGTAACCTTGATGCAATAATGCACTTAAGAATAAGTAGCTGTCTATTAAATAAAATAAATCTTTCTCTCAAACTTAATATTTACCATTTTCAACATTCGAAGATCACTACCACTATCAGGAGTTACTATCAAAGTACTGATGGACAAAAACCCTTTCAAAATGGCAAGGGGTACTTCTGTCTGTAATTATCCCTGCTAATTGAAAATTGCCCTCTTTCATTTAGTCTTTTCTAGTGAGTGCTCATCTTATCTGTTTTTCTCCATGTGATATCAGCCTCTCAATTCACCTGCCGCTCCATTAAAGAGCCTTACCCCTGCATAACTACTTGTTCTCTTTTCAAATATCTTCCAGTTTACAACAAAATTCATCTGAGTATTTCCCAATTTATTTCTTTATTATCAATCTATGAAAATATTTTTTCGGTCACTTGATATAATTAGTGGATGAATTGGGAGTATATCTTATTTATGACAGGACATCAAGATATTTTTTTCTTTGAGCTTTGATGATGATGCTTCATATCTGACATACAAACATTTTAGAAAAAACATTATCTGATTCTGTAACCCATCTAAAGGTCTTTGAAAAGCAATATAGTTTTTGTCCCCTCTCATTTATTTTCAGGTACTTGTAATTTTCCCTATCTTTTTGTGGTGATTTTGCAAAGTAATATCCAGAACAAACAGTAGAAATGGGAGACAAAGTATACTGAATAACAACAATCCTGAACATATCGTTTTTTCCTTAACCATGGCACAATAAAGCTCAATAAGAAGGAAATTAATTTTAAATAGTTTAAACTAAACACACAATAAAAGAAAAGAAATAAAAATCTCATATCTTTCCATAGAGTTGTATCAACCATTACTGGTCACATTATACTTCTAAATAATTTTCTAATAGGATTCCATTTCAGCCATTCCATTATTTTTATTCATTATATATGTCATGCCAATACCCTTACACAAATCTCAGTCTTCATCTGCTTTATTTGAATATCAGCTTTACCCAGTTCTCTGGAAATGCCCTCCTCTGTCACTTCTTATTGACCTTCCTTGTACGCAGAATTGTCTGTCCAAACTTTTACTGTCCTTAAACATGAGTTAAACTCTTACTGAGGATTTTAAAAGCTTTACATTAGTTTTTAATATTCTCCTTAGTAACTTCTGGAAACTATTAAATCATTTGTCAGAAGAAAACTTTCTCCCTTTAGATCAGTGAAGCATACATAATAAACATTTCTCTTTTATGTCACATCATAGCTGAAAAAAACCCAAACAAACAATAAAGTAACACTTCTAATGAATGTACCAGTCTCAGGTAACTGAAACTCTACAGATTCTAAAAGATTTAAACACAATATAACATTCTAACATTCCTGTTTGCTGAATGGTCCCCTCATACTGACCCTTCTACATACATTTCAAAACCAATCAGAAGAAAGCTTTAGGAAAAATATGCTATTAACTAATTAACTTAAATAGGCAGGGGATCAAGCAGGTTTCTTCCCTATTGTGCTGAGATCTTTTATCCCTATCTTCTGTTCTCGACTCAACCGATACCGCTTCGAGACACACAAATTCCTCTGCAGGAAAGAAAACTCACACCTGCACTAAATGTATTCTTAGAGCTTTTTCCTTAATCTTTGTTACAAATTTAACTACCACAACCGAATTTCTATTTCCTTCCATTCCTCTCAAAACATCTTCAAAAACATCTGATGCCACAAGCTCAGTAAGCAAAATATCAGCCCATTTGGTTTAAGTTAACCCAATAAAGTAATATAGAATTCATTTTTTTAAGAGTTCAGTTTATATACACATAAACTTTACATTTTATTAGCAGTGTGTTCTTAGATTTCATAGGATGAGAAAAGTATCTCAGTAGGTACACAGATTTTTTTTGTATGTAAATTCATTGTGAAATGTGTTTGAAAGCATCAGTGGCATTTATGACTACAAAACTGATGTGCTGGTCAATTTGCTACAAGATGATTATACTATCAAGTAAGGTCTTGGGTGGCTGTAATTAAACTTTCCATGATATTTTAAACTTCTGATTGTACTACAAAAGTTCTATATAAAGTGGAAGCACGGAAGCAGTTATGCTCCATGGTAATGCAGCATTGTTTGAAAGGTGTTTCCTTCCCAGTAAGGGTCAGATTATTATAAAGCACAGCCCTCTAAACTGGCTGGGACACTACCAGTACTCAGGATTCGCCTTGGGAGTTAGGATTTTCAGGAATCAACTACTGAAGATTCCTGGGTTTTATTCTCCACAGCTAGGGAGAATAGAGGATAGAATTTTTATAGAATGGGATATTGTGAGAGAAGGAGAAGTTGTAATTTTCTCTATATATGGACAACACACATATTCTATATATAATATAGAAAGGATATTTTTAGGGACACATCTTCACTACTGCAAACCATTCTCTCAAGAAAGCAATTAACAGTTAATTTGAGTAATTGTTGGGCAAAACATGAGACTTCTGTGTCTGGACTTATTCCTGGTAATTTTTAGGAGTTTAACAAGTAAAGAGCTTTTCCCTATATTCCATTACAACTACTTTTATTGACCTTCAAATAATTGATGAGGTGATAGTAGGTACCAATATACTTGTCAAAACAAATATATTCCACATATTATTTGAACAAGACCCCTATAACTGAAAGGCTAATACACTAACCCATGGTGCCATGTACTGTGTAGGCAGCAAGAAAAGTATATGTTTTCATTGCCTATTCACCACTTTGTTTCCAACCTTACTCTGACTGCTTGGCAGCCCACAAAAATATTTTAATGTAAAAACGCCCAGTTTTAAAAAGAAACTGGTCTCCCTAATCTTTTTCTATAATATAATGTTTTCATTCCAGAACTAATAGAAAAGCAACTTAGCAAAGTCCCACCACATTTTTCATGTCACTGCTAGAACATGGTAGCCTGAATTTTTTCTCATTCCAACACGGTTTGTAATTGCTTTAGAAAGCATTAGTTGAGTGGTCTCTAATCTGAATCATTAATCTGGATAATGTTTACATTGGTTTCTCAGTCTTAACCCTGTCTCCTTTTAATAAAGGTATGCTTCGGTTTTGCCTAAGATCACTTAATTATCATATACTATAGTGCCAAGACTTAAGGGCAATTTTAACTTCATTTCCGTAAGTGGTATCAGCTTATCAAAAATTTTGCATGCAAGCTTAATTAAAACATGATGGCAAACGAAGGATGAGTTGATTTAAAAAGTGAACATAAAACATACCCTAGGTGTAAAGCACAGCTGTACATCACTATAGGCTAGATACCAAAGTACAAGTCCTCATCAGATTATTTCAGTGTCCAGCGAAGTGTTTTGCAAATAGGTCAGAATCTGTACAAGTCCTTAGAAAAAGTTGTGACCATAAAGGACAATTTTACAAGCAACAGTCCTCCACGCCCACAAGGTTAATGTGAACGGCAAACACATTCCTCACAGCATAAGATGACCTTTATTGTTTCTAATTGGGTTTCTGTGTCTTCTTCAAGCCAAAGGAAAATTGTGTCTCATTAAACTGACAAACTTTTTACAGCCACCTGGTGCTGATGAACAGGAACACGTCCACGTGAGAAATGTCAGTGAACTTCAAATAGTACATTTTGCACTTTGACCCTTGAAGTCAAATCTACACACAAATAAAGCCCTGAAAGTCTTCAAGAAAGCAATTTCTACTGGTGCATATTAAAATACAAATTGTAGGAGATTAGTCTAATAATTCACAATTGCTGACCTTAAAATAATCTGCTTCTAATCTCCACTTAATTTAAAACTAAATATTTTAATAAGCAGGCCTTTACCAACTTTTTTCTCCATCAATACTTCCTCCCATAACAGTCATATTATTTCTCTGCAGTTTATCTTGTTTTTTATCAGTATATCTGATTTGATATTTTCCCTTCAATGGAAATTGAGCAAGGATTCTGCCAAAGAAACAGAAGACTTTTTGACTGAATTATTTTAATTTTTTCTACACATTTAACTGCTTTCATGCTTTCAGAAGTATTTGTGTTCTCCGAAATTATTTATTGCCTTATTTTTAACTTTATCTTCAGTAAAGAATTTTATACAGTAGAAATGTTACAAGCTCTTTGCATGTCAGGTGAAGAAGAATAATGTGACTGGGCACATTTCCCTCTTTGTCCTAGTTAGTACTATTAAGACCTTTTAAATTAGCATTTTAACAAGTATATTCTTGATTCCCCATCTTTATCTCAACTTGTCAGCAAGCTCTGCTCCCCATGGAATCAAACAATAAAAGACTAACTTGACATCTTAAACAAAGGCTCTGTCCTTCAAAGACACTGGGGTAAAGGAGCAATTTAATTAAGATGAGAAAAGAAGCTGCCAATCAAATTTTAAAACACCATTCATTAGATGGGTTAATAGATAAAAAGTGCCACAATTTCTGGAATCTAATCTCTTTCACTGCTGCAAGCAATACCTCACTGAACATGAATTGCTAAAAGGATTGACATAATATATTTTGGGGGAGGGAAGGTTTAGAAATGTTCACATATTCCAGTGAATCACTCTGCCACAATGCTTGCAAAGTAAGACTGGTGTGTTCCCCTTGGGCAAACACCTGTTTACGAATTGGGACATATCATTAGAAGTGACTTCACCTTCTTTTATGCTCCATGCCAAATTCAGTACAACTCATTTGGGCTATGCCAGATCAGCATTCCATTCCCATGTTCTGGACAATTAATTGCAACCTTCAGTTAGTCTACTTATCTAAGGTGTTTAAAACAGTCCCTGAAAACAGGAAAAGAAACAGAAACAGCTTTCAGATATTCCACATAAAGAAATATTGCCACTAGTTTAGTTAACACAAATATAACCTAGAAAAGGATGAATGAATGAAACAAATTATTAACCCACAAAGTGCATAACACTTCCCATTCATTAATGATGTCATTCAAATTTATACAGCTACCTTTCTTAAATTCAAAAACAAACACACAGAGAAACAATAGAGAAACATTCTACTCGCAAACTACTCAAAGGACTGAAAAAAAGCCTTTTGTCATCCACAGCATTTTTGCAAAATTCCAATATGGACATATAGTAAGTTTTGCTGAAAATAAAAAAGAAATACTAAAGTAAAATGACAATGTATCTACTATCTACTCCTTTAAACAACATCAGTAGGAATCACAAGTGCAAAATCAAAAATACGTAAGCTACTTTTCCAGTAATTTTGGAGAATACAAATAGTCTAAGCAGCTTAAAGTCCATTGTTATTTGAGGTACTTAAATACCTCATGGCACGGGAACTTAGAGTGGATTATGTAAAATTCAGAAGTGTAAAGACTGGTATTTTTAATATTAAAAAACTCATCCATCTGCCATTTATTACTGTACACTCTCATTTTTATTATTGCCATCACTCTTTTTACTGTGCTGTAGAACTGTAGATAACAGTGGTTAGAAGTAACACGAGAGATTGATGTAACATTATAAATACACACTGTTTTAGTTGTAGTGGACCACATCCTGGTTACCAGGCAGATGTTTGCTTTCTGCTAACACACAGTAAATGCATACCATCAAAGCCAAAATGGGGGTCACTTCCTACATTGCTTCCTCCAGTATCAGAAACTTCAAAGCAGCAAAGCCAGATTTGTGCCTGTAAGATTCCCTGCCAGTGTGCCTGAACTGTCTCTACCACCCCAAGGAGCACAGCAGGTTCTGCCTTGTACCCACTGCCCCACAAAGAGCCTGGGAGCTGCTCCACAGCACACGGAGTCCACAAGTAGTCCCAGATGCCAAGATCTCAGCGTGCTCTTGATGACATCTGGGACATGCTGGCACGTCATCCCCATGTTTAAGGGAATGCTGGAGCCTCCCTCTAAAAGCAATATGGTCAGAGTCTATAACATGCCCTCATACTCCATCCCAACAACAGCTGCTTTTGAGTAATTTTGACTGAAACAAAACTCATTTGAAGCCTGTGACAGCAAAACAGAAGGTAAAGACTTCCCCAGATCCCCCTAGCAGACCAGACAGGTCCTTTTTCTGGTGCTAAATATTAAAAGGCAAGATATAAATATGACAGCCAATGCTTTTCTCAAGTTTTATGTCAGACAGCTCTAAGGATTGCACATCCAGTATTATTGCTTATGAAGACACAATAGTGAACTAATAGTTAAACCCAAACATTTACATTTAGTGTTTTTATTTATTAGTAAAATATTAATTAAAAGATAACATTTTAATGAGAAAACTATTGCCAAGCACTCGATAAAATAAATCATCAAAAGTATTAAGACGAATTCATATTCATGAATTCATAATTAATTCTGTGTGCTTCCAAGAGTATTTACAATAATATTGATGTAGTAGATTAGTATTGATAATATATGAAATCAAAAGTAATGTACATAAAGGACAGCCTGAGAATGGCAATTTTAAATGCCAGTATTTGTCTAGAGGAAGGTGCCCCTGTCCATAGCAGCGAGGACTGGAACAAGGTGATTTTTAAAGTCCCTTCCAACCCAAGCCATTCTATGTTTTTATGAAAGGACTAAATATGAAAATAAAGACTCTGACGACTAACATTAGTCACTTCCATGTAACTCCATATGTAGCATTTACCTCTCTTTTTTTTTCCTGATACCTAGGGCTAACTTGTTATACTGTTATACTGTTCATTAAGCAAAACTTACTTGCAAAAAGTAGAACAAATATTTAGATTAATGAGCTGGGGGGACAAAATTAGATTTTTTACTTCTACAGCTTAACTGCAGTGTATTACAGTAGCCAGGCAACATTACAGTTGTTCTATCTGTTCTCAAGGATTGCACTTAGTATTCCTGAAAAGGGCATTGCACAAAAATATCTGAAACAAAATATTTTACCTCAGTCTTTGCTAGCAACTATCTCTAATACCTTAACCAATTTTTTTCAAAAAACAAAGAACATTTTAAAGGGCAACAATAAATTTTTCCAAAATCTGGTATTTATTTAAAAGCAATTTCCCACACTGTCTGTAAGGTTGAGTAGCTAACTATACAAGATCTGTACATTTGAGCATAACCATTTTGTGTCTTACTACATCATAGATTTGAAAGATAGCACCTAATACCTTGGAATAGTGTGAAAGAAATAAGGGGTTGTGTTCTCTAATGTGGCCAAGCTCTGTGCACTTGGTGCATTATGCTGTCTTTTGGCAGAAGCGAACTGAGCCGCCTCCATTAACTGCAGCCATAGGAACTGTGCAGCCATTCCCCATTTATCTAAGTTCAGGGGCTCTCGAGCATGACCCTTTATAGAGGTCTCATGAGTAACTGGTATTTCTATATCCTCCTAGAAGGATCTAAAAAACCCAAATCTAAGGAGGTAAGTACAGATGGCACAGCATTCTCTAGTCACTACATTAACAAGCCAGTCAGGTGCAAGACAGCTCTAGCCAGAAATTTTACTAAGGTGCTTTTAGCACTGTTTTAACCCAGTAATCTTAGGCACAGCACTTCACACTATGAGTTCAGAACTGTAGCACAGCCAGAAGTAACTCATATCTGCCTATTACAGATGTGTAGACAAACCCTACCAAAAGCAGAACTCTCATGGATTCATTTTCAATATTGCCACAGAGCCAAGGATCTTGCCAAATAGAGGTAATGTTGAGGTGTAAAAAATATATTATTGCAATTTTAATTTTAGTTCACATTTCATCATTATCACTAGAGAAAGAAAGAGGCTGAGTGCTGAAAAAGCAAGTACTTCAACTCCTGGCTCAATTCTCTGCCATCAGTTCCTCATGTGCTAACTAGAATAAAATCTCACACCTCAGTCTCAAATGACAGATCAAAACTACAATGTAAATTATCCAAAAAAAAGAACTCTGTTCCACCAAATTTCTGTCAGATTATATAATATATTAGGTCTAAACAAGAGAAAGTATAATATCCAACTTGGATCATGTACAGCCGTGCCCTCAATCCAGCCATGCAGACAAGGCTGTCCCACCTGTTTTATTACAAACACCTCACATGTAAGAAACTGAAACATTCTAAAAATCAAACAGAATGTATGCTGCTAGAGGTACCCTAAAAAGCTCTGCTTTTTATATTCATATGAATATATACGCACAAATACATATTTGCACACACTTTACATAACATACTACAGACTACATAAATATACATCCACATATCAGCTATATAAAATTAGCATGAGGAATCCACACATTTCCTTTTCACAAAACTTTTGTGAGTTTAGGTAAAAATTAATATGGCTTTACTGTTTTGGGGTTTTTTTAACTTCTAATTTTCATGTTGAACATGAAGCACCTACACTTAACAGAATTGGCCTTTTTATATGAGAACCAAAGCAGTGTTACAGCACAGATTTTTCATAAGTGAACTGTAGCCTAATACAACTAATATGCATAGAGCACACTCTCCCAGGACTAGTATTCTGCTTCCAGAACAAGGGAGGCCCACTTATTCAGCTGACCTCCCATCCTGAGAGGTATTAGGACTCCTCCTCAAACTACTGAGTTTCAATCCTGGCATAACTCCAGTACTGCACTCGTTTCATAAACGTGCTTTCAGAGCCAAGACATCTGCGTACTTCAGTGACATGCATGTTATAAAAGGAGTGTTTATATCCAACTTCAGCATAATGTGAAAGTTTAGCAGCCACAAGACAGCTTTATACATTGACTGGACGTTACTTAAAGGCTTCATTGTACTTCCAATGACAGTACTCAGCAAAATAACTAGAACTCTATAAATTAATTACACTTTCTTCTAATAATTATTAAACTCTCCTGGGTTTATAAATAAGGTGGCCCAAGCATCAGGAAACATGGCAGGAAGCCCAATGACTGATTTAAAATTTATCCCTACTGACCAGTACTTCCCACTATCATTGTTCACTGCAGGAAACAAGAAAGTTAAGCTTCAAATCATCCAGTATGCAGCACTGCAGCTGCTGAGCTGCACAGCTTTCTGAGAGTGCTCTGTCCCAAGCAGAGCCAGTTCTCTGATGGGGTAACACAGTGGAACTGAACTTCTTTCATGCCCATGAACCCTATTCTTGACCTGGCATTTAAAGTCTTCATTTCTGCCCCCTTACTGTTAGTCTTCCTACATAAACCGTTCACCCTGGCAAATTCAATGTATATTCAACTATTTTCCCAGTAATTTGAAAGGAATGAAAAAATACAATAGTTTCAAATAGCTGTCTAGCTCTTTCAGAGAGAAATGGTACATACTGCATACCTACAGGAATTACTTGTCTTCCAAATAAATCTGGACACTCCACAAGCAACTTTTAAATGCATTATTACAATGTTTATAAAAAGCCACTGCTATGAGCTTAGAGTGCAAGTATGTTTTATCATCATTCACTGTCATCTGAATCTGGATGGAAAAGTCACAACTGCTAACAGTGATACCTAGACAGATACCATATTGGAAAAAGAATGCATGAGTAAGGATGAAAGAAAACATCTGAAAAAAGCACCATTTGTACCTAATCTTCCATGGAAGATGTTACAACCGTCCTATAAAAACTGTACTCACTCATCTTGTCGCTTTCCTCTAATGCTCCTGCACTCATTTGCTAAAAATTTCCATTTTAGATTCTTAAATACATTATTTAACTCCACAGTGAAACATATAGGAGTACCCCCTTAAATAGCAGGAGAATGGAGTGGTGTCAGGGCCTTAGCAATTTGACAGAGTAATCTACATAATCTTTGCTGACTATAAGTTAGATATTTTAGCATTATCAATCATACCTCCTTACTCTTGCTTTTCCCTTAAAGCTTTTAAGGAGAGACCATGACTTTGAGCCATTTTCAGTAATAAGAAGAAAAGCAGAAGCCTGCAGTACCAGTTTGGAAAGCTTTACAGATGCTTTATTTCCTCAGAATAGCTGAAAAGCACATTCCTCTCCTGCCTTTCACCTAACAGATTCCCACTGCTGCTTGCATCTTCCCATGACTTTCTATACACATACCCCACATTCCCTGTTTGGTGGTGTTTACGGTCCTCTGCATAAATTTCCTTTCACTGTACACATGCCTTACTACTCCAGAATTAATATATATCCAACATACCACATTCTATCTCCATAACCATTTACACTCACGGAAAAATATCTGAAGGGAAAAAACAGGCCTGATATAAATATTTGACACAAATTGGAATTTCATCACTTTTATCAGTAAACATATGTTAAAAATTTAATAATTTCATCATAATTCTTAGGAAAGTTTGTAAGCAAGCATCAAATAAACAGCCTTTTTCAGATGCTTTACAAATTAATACAAATTTGGCCGGTATCAATTTTTTTCCTCCTCGCTTCACTGATTGTCTGGGAAGACAGTAAACTTTTTCCACAAACGATGCAATAAAATCCCCATCTTAAATGTGTAATTCAGCTCCATCTTAATGGCTCCTTAAAATGTTTTATGGCCTTTCTAGATATCTCCAGTACTAAGGCAAGTGTAAATAAATTCAGAATTCTTTGAGAATACAATATTTAAATACAGTACACAAAGCTTCGTTTGTGAGGCTGGGGTCAATACTCAATACATTATGTTTTCTGAGACAGCTCTACTGCCTCCTTTTCATAAAGCCTCACTTGTAGAGGAGGGAAAA
This sequence comes from Geospiza fortis, assembly GCF_000277835.1. NCBI lineage: Eukaryota > Metazoa > Chordata > Aves > Passeriformes > Thraupidae > Geospiza > Geospiza fortis. Next base: position 515,272 of record NW_005054361.1, read on the forward strand.
AATGCCTTTTCCTGTCAAAGAGCTCATCTGCTAGCACTGTAATGAATACGATATTTTTAACTACAAGATGAATGTAGTGTGAAATGAACACAGGTATCTATGATCCTCCCAGCTCTAACAGCAGTTGTGTTATGAATATTTAAATAAACATCTGGATTCCCTTTAGAATTTAGCTGGAAAGGGAATGCTATACTGAGAATAGTGAATGGAGAACAAGGATTCAGACATCTCTCTGATGCAAAAAATTGTTACATGGATCCTCTCTCTCTAATGAATATAAAAACATACCTAAATAACAGCTTGAAAAGTATGATTAACAAGAAGTGCAAGTTTTAACATTTTCATTTTGCAGAATATTTGGTAATTTAAAATCTCAGTGCAAACCCATAGTATTAAAACTTACCAGTTGAATTTATGAAACCATTCCATTTTTGAGTCATTTAATTTTGTGGGGTTTGAGATAGCCATGCTATCAATATGAAGAATACAAAACCATTCAAGAGTGGAAAATAATATTTCAAGTTCTTAATTTCAAAATGCTACCTTTCCAATTTCCTACTTTAGTCTGTACTAGGAAATATAAGTCACTTTAGATTTCTAGATGAACAAGAAATATTCACATATCCTCCATACAGAAGAAGTTTGAATAGAACATTCGGACAGCTACAAATAATTGTGAAAGCCTACAGGCAAGCTAATACTAATTAACAGGCAAATTTTAGTGATTTGGCATTTTCTGATGAAAAAATACTCAGTCAAAAAAGCTAAAGAGCTCCAGAGAAGGGACAGCGTTCTCCAAAATAATTAATAATGCTGTAAGTGTAGTAAAAGCATAAAAAAGATGAGTTTAATATGGCAGAAAAAGGAAAGCAGAGAAAAAAATAGAGCATGAAAGAGATATATCTGCAGTAGACATTTAGGATGCCAAAAAGAAGTGGCTCCTGGACATCTGGATTTATAGGTGTTAAAAGACATCAACTTAAATAAAATTTTGGAAGAAAATACAATGACAATAGCATTACTTCCCATTTACAGTCAAAATCATAAAACTGCTGAAGAAAATACAAATTAAAGTAATAACATTGCTTCCAGCTTAAGCTCAAAATATTTGAGTAATTATTCTTTTCAGATGACAGCCTGTGCTATGAATGCTTTCAATAGTAAACAAGAACCTTGAGGTGGAACAAGACATCCATTATGGTAGTGGCATTAGCTTTAAGAACAGTGATTGTGGAGTACAGTTCCTACTACTACTTCAGCCATAAGGCTCTCTTATATTCAGTACATATCTGTACACTCTCCAGTACACTTCAGTATACCTTTAGCTTCAAGGAAAAAAACAAACATAAACCATAACCAACCCTCAGAAAAGCTCAAGTACTCCCAAATTACTCCAAGGTCAACCTTAGTTCAATTCTTCTAGCAGTGCTCTACTGCTTCCTCATAATTTACTATGAGTCCTCACAAAGACTTTTTTGCACCTCTGTCACATTGGAAAACTGATGTTTGTCCTTCATTGAACATCATTCTTCATCTGTCTTCCTACTACTTCTTACATGCCCCACAAGCTTGTAATGTAAAATTTGTAAAGACATGGAAAATTCCATTTTCTTATGCTCCAGATTTACAACTTCACTGCTAAAATCAATCAGCTGTTCAAATGGATGATAAAACAGGAGTTACATGTGGATCTCAAGCTACATTTGAAGGAATACTCAAAATTGCTAGAAGAGAGCATCCCATGAGCAAAACGATCTAACACAGTCCATCACAGGTTTTTTACATCTAGAGGTTGAATGTCACAGATTAATCCACCAATCTGTTATTTTTCCTAAAGTTAACACAGCTCTAAGCCTCTAGAACATTTGAATCTGCCTTTAGAACCTTTGACCAAAAAAGTGTAAGGATCAAAATTTAGCAAACCAATCTGGTAGAAATACTACTTTTGAAACACACTAAAATACACAGTGAAATGTTGATGCCCAAACAGCATTTGTTCTTGTTGCTGGATTTTTTTTACACTTTTTTAAATTATTGGTGAGATGGTTTTTTGTTCAGTAGAAAAATCAAATAGCTGGGCAAAGATCTCAGAGGATTATCAACTCTAACAAATTCATCAAAGCATTAAAAATGAAAATAGAGTATTCCAAACATTAATATGGAACACACTTTGCAAAAATTACACAAAAATAATTTAAATAGGAGTACATATTTGAAAAACTGAAAAGAAAAAGAAAAGTAAATGGAGAAAGAATTTCCTAAGATGACAGAACTTCTTCATTTTACTCTATATGGTTTAAAGATTGAGTCTCAATGTTCTCTTACTACACTGTCACTTGGAAATAGCTTCCTGCTTTTATTGCACTTTCAATGCATGCATCATAGTACCATACTCCAAACTGCAGCAACTGAAGATTGTAAGAGTTGTTATAGTAAAGCTGAAAAAACATTCAGATCTCCCAGTATATTCACTGGGTCACATTGCCCACAATACAACTAATTACATGTGATACATAAATTGTAAACATTTGAGTGACAGAGATTGCCTGCTGGAAATAATTATTTAGTCTTCTCAACTGCTATGTTATCAGTTTGAAGGAAGCAAGGAAAATGGCTCTAAGACTGTGAAACTTGAAAGAAAGGGAAAACTGTTTACAGAACAAAGGCAGAATTATGTGCTAGCTATTATATTACCTTGCTGTTATTTGGTATCTGCTAAAAGCAGATTAGTAAGGTTTGTAAGCAATCAGTTTGTGTTGCTAATAAAGTTTTACCTTCCTGGAGGTAGGAATAATTGACATTTACCACTATTTCTAAGTAATTTATATGAAGCCTAATTCTGTGGCATATATTGATATATAAAATTATTTTAAAAGCTAAACACTAATTTTCATTTAGTAATACCTCAATGAAAATTAGTAAACTCACGTACTGGACTTCATTTGAATTTTACATCTGCATCAATCCTGACTGGAGACCACCGCACATGAGGAGTCTGTGATGCAAACAATTATTTCATTTGCAGAGGCCTGGGCCAGTGCTGTGCTGCACACCCAGCATGGTCCTCAGGCCTGTGTTGTGGGGCACAAATGCCTTGGCCACTGGACACATGGAACCAATGCCTTGTGCAGAGGAACCTGTTGGCAGCTCTACCTCCATACCAGCAACTGCACCACTTGCATGGCCTTGTCTTTGCCTGAACATGCACAGCAAGGTCTCCCAAGAAAATAATTACATTTCTATTGTAGGAATTAAAGAGTTGTTTGCTTGTTTTTCTAGATGATCCTTTAATAGCTGGAATGACCAAAAGAGAGAATCTTTTCCACAGGGGATGTCTGCCCAGCACACTGCACATAAGTTGAAGGTGGTGCTGGGGTTCCCAGCATCTGAAGGGATGCTTTTTAGAGTGTGAACAGCATTGTGAATGATGCCTCATGGAGTGCAAGTGCCTTTTTTATCAGGACCAACAGCTTCTAGCACAAAGCATCACCTTGTGTCTATGTTGTCTCTGTATCTCTTCTGCTGGCTCAGCACACTGCAGCTGGCAAGACCATGGGAACCTGCCTGGGTCTTTGTAGTAGCTCCAGCTACCCATTAAAGACCCAGAAAGCCAAATCCAGGAAAGCACCTAATTGATGCTCTGTAGCTTTATGCTGAACCCTTTAGAGAGGGCTTAAAGCACTGCCCTAGGAACTGTGATTCCAGGTCCCAACCCTCCTTAATTCCTATTAAGATCCCTAGTCATGAGGATGAAAAGACCCAAGAATGGCACCCACAGAAGTTGGACCCAAATGAAGTAGGGAATGCAAAATTTATAATGCCAGAAAATAAATTAACGCTAACTGCAAGACAGTGAGAAGAAATATCTTTTAATCCACTGAGCTCTTTGGCTATAGCATATCCTACTCTGGCCAGACTAAATTCTTTCCCCATAACTGTGCTATTCAATGGAATGCACTCAGATGTAACTACTATTATGAAGGTCAAATACCACACAAGTTATTATAAAAAACTTTTTCCCTCACATGCTGGATAATATCAGGTATAGCAGGGAGGAAATACCCAGGGGAGTGGGTTTCACTGATTATTGAACCAGCCAATTATTGAGCCTCTTCTCTGGTTTTTGCTTGCAAGTAGATTCATCCCATACTGTTTTAATTAGAATTTTGATTAATTATTAAAAATTAGGTTGTTATAATTTTCTTACATCATACATGAGCATGCTGCAATTAATGAACTATTTTAAGCACTCAGTCTACTCAAGCATGTTTCTGAAAAGCTGACTGTAAACACATTAGACAATGAATCAAAGTCTATTCTACAAAAACTATGGTAAAAGCAAAGAAAACATGAATATATACGCTTGTATTGAAATACTAACTTACCCAGATTTTCTATATTAAATCTACTCAACATCTCACAAACACAGTTTTACTATAATTAAGACACGACAACACTGTTGTAAATAACTGGGCTTTCTCTACTCATTTAAGCTCTGAAAGGTCTGTGTTTTAATAAGTTCCAGCATGCATATCTCGTTTTTAGAGAAACAGGAAAAGATCTGCATATATAAGACAAGTGTCATTCAAAACATCTAGAGCCTGTTAAAGAGGGCTTGCCTAGTTATTCTCCAAAAGACTGAGCAAGTCTTTTCCCCATCTTCAATAATGACCATAGTACAATCCTGCCTCTTGGAATAAGCACTCATTTTCAACCAAAAATAATCACCCTACCCATCATCACCATGTAAAAGCAAAATATTTGGCTTCTATTCCTTTGGTGTACCCTTCCTTGACTATTGAATCTATTCCTTTTGTCCCTCAAGCTGTCTGTCTTTATTTCATCTTATTTATTCCTTTTCTCCAGCAGACCTCCCACCTTTGTCCAGGCTCTCCCTGTGTACAAAGAGAAAAAATACAAAGAAATACGGTTTCACAGATGCCAACCATTTCTCCTTCATGATGTATCTACCTTAAAGCATGGGATTTTTTTTAAGTATTCATGCCAAGAAGAGACTGTTTCCTTGTTTATGCAGCTGTTTTAAAAATGAAAAAGTTTGAGAAAAAAAAAATCTATTTCCTTCTTATTCCACATCATAAGTATTTAGGAACTATTATATTTTTAAATTAATTATCATTTACCTGTCTAAAGCTTTCAATTTATTATGACCCAGATTCTCAGAAAAGTCTATGGAGAAGTCCATTTTTTTCAGAACTTAAAAAACCCCAAATCTTAAGTATTCATGTAAGCACACCAGGCCCAAATCGGTGAGTCAATGAGCAGGCTATCATTGAGTCTCATGCATGTTGGGCTGGGCCTAGTGCACATGAAAAAAGTTCCTGATAAAATGATAAAGAAGCAAATATTAAAGCTAATATGAAATACTTCTTTTTTTGCACCTAGCATTAGGCAGACTTTCAGTAATCTTAACCATGATGAGCAGTTGGATTTGGCACATATTTAAATCAGCTCTACACAGAACAATTTACACGATCAAAATTATACCCATAAGATCATGCATATGGACCAAAATGCCAGACTTTTTAATCTGAAGGCTGTTTTTAATTCTGCTCTTGCTATTTTTTCAATATGATGGCTCTTCTAAAGGCATCAGCTACCAGGAAAACAAAGACATAAACAAGAACTATAATTAAACAAGTTCTTATATACTTTCTGCCTTTCACAATTTGGCTTTATAGGACTACAGTACACTTACAATTCTCATTTCCTTGGAGGGAAGAAGGGGAACAAAGTCTGAGTGGTATCAATAAGGTGCTACAGTTCACTCTGTCCTGTCACTAAATGTGAAACAGGATCTCAACCACAGCAGAATTTGCTGTACAAAGACTTCATACAAGATTACCACTGCAGAATTCAGCATAATGTTGGCATTGCTAATGGGATGAAACTAGAACAGTATGAATAATACATTACACACACCAATCAATGTTGCACTGTAAAAGGCTGATGGAAAATAAATACTCTTCATGAACACCAAAGAAGAACTTCCAAACACAAATATTTTATGATTATTCATTTATTATCTTTACTAGATGAAAAAAAATCAACTGAGTGACAAAAGTGTAAAAGCAGCATAAATGTTGCTCTCTCTTTACCAAATATTTATTATTTCTTTGAAGCATGACTAGCTTCTGTACTTGCTGGGAATTCTTCCCCTCCCCCCTGCTTTCCCTCCCAATCATGACACACAAAATCTAAATGTCCAATCCTGCTTTAAATAATTTCTAGGCCTCCATAGATGATTTGGATTTAAAAACTAAGATGAAGTTGTATGTGTAAAAATAATTTGCCTGCCAGTTATTTTGTCTGACAGTTTCAAATTCTCTTCCTCTCTTCAGCGTCACCTTACCAAATTTTTATCCTGGGTACAATCCCTACTACATTTCTCTGGGCTTCAGTCTTCCTAAATTCATACTTTCTTACCGAAAAGTAACAACCTTCCACACATATGTACCTCCCTTGAGCTAAGATACATTTTTGTTAGTCTCACTAGCACTGAGAACTATAGGTACAAAATGCTTTCCTACACAATACCTTACTTCAAAATTGTCTGCACCCACCTCTCCCAGGGGCTTCACAAATCCATCCAAGGTTCAGTTCTCCTTTTCTATTGCCCCACAACCTCAAAAACAATCAGACTCTGTGCAGATCATAAATACCCCCTGCTAGCTGCAGTGCTTGGAAAAGTAAAAAGAAGGCTGCAAAGGTTCTCATATCATGATAACAAAGACATCTCTGTATTCCAGGGCCTTGAAACTCTCCTCTTTCCCTGCATGCAGTTCACAAGCTACAGTCAATCCAGGGGCATATAGTCTGTATCATCATTGAAGCAAAAAAACATGAGGACATCATATTCTCTTCAAGTTAACATTCCACCTTCTCTTTTCCTATCTCAAAAAAAAAAAAAAAACCAAACACTGAGCATATTCTTTGTAGGCACTTTCTTAGAACATTCTTCCCACTTGCTCAATTTTTGAAATCTTCATTTCACTTACAGAACGTGGTTGTCAAAGACTAAAGAATTCATCATATATTAATTTCAGAACCAACCTACCAAATCCCATCATAATAATTATCCAGGGGTTATGATAATTATCAAGGGGTCATGATAATCCCAAAGACTCCTCAATACAGAAGGCTTTTATTACTATGTTCAGGTTCATTAGATTATTGTGGTGATTGTTATATCTTTTCAATAATACATCCATATCGGCCATCTGTAAACTTTGCAAGTTTTTCAAATTGTGATTTTGTATCTACAAGTGGTCTTCCCAGCAGAATTCATGAAGCAGCCAGCACCTGAAATTACAAATAAAAACTATCTGCACAGAAAGTCCATTCTGCTGGCAGATATACAGATGAGCCTGCCAGAAGGCAAAGTCAGAGACCAGCTCCTGACTGCAGTCAGTGCCAATTTAAAATATCCATTTTTATTGTATTAAAGCAATGCTTCTGTAAAACAAGGTGATTTTGTCTGCATTCAAACACTTTATATCTTTCTTTCTTTCCAAATTCCAATCAGTTAGAAAGTAAAAAATAAGTAAAAGTCCATCAGTGTGAAGGTACCCATTATGCTACAAAAAGAAGAAGAAATATTGTATTAGACTGTACAGTATTTGAGGCAATGATTGGTAATTTAAGTTTGGACTGCCCACAGGGAAAGGTTCCAACTTGAGCGTGGTCACAGTGTACTACCACAAAAGAAATGTTAAGAGTAAAAGAATACTGTAGGGCAGGCCTAAAATTAGTCATTGCCACATGTCCCACACTATTTGGAGAGAATGTTAAGCTTTTCTTTGTGAACCTTATGGCCTGTATTTGTTGACCACTTTTCCTTTAGTTTACTGAAACTAACAATGTGCTTTGTAAAATTAAGCATTACTTTCACAAGAATAATGGCCATTCCAACAATCACATTTTCTCATTAGTGAGTGATTCTTAAATATATTCCCCCTTGTCTTCTTGTAAATAAAATCTTTACGAAGTTAAGGCCAGAAAAATACCAGATGAGCTTTGCACCATTCTTGCTCTGTTAAGTTTTTCTGGTATGGGAAAGGTCAGGAACTAATTCCCTTCAGACTACAGACTGAGATAGATCCAAAAATTTAAACAAAAAAACAGTACTAAAAGCCAATAAATGAACAAGATTCATCTGATTGTGTAACAGCTTTCCTAAATACCTCCATGTTCTTATCATTCTGGCCTTCATCCTTACCCAAGGATAGTAGAGCCATTACATTCAAAACTTGGTTAGGATTTGGTGAACTGAAATGGCAAGATCTTCAGGGGGAAAAAAAAGGAAAAACTTTTTTCTGTACTTGCAGAACATGCAAATACACTGGATGTCTTGAGACTAACTGGAGTCTGTAGGTACCAGAAATATTTAATTACTTCACGCTGTATTGAACAACTTGATCAGAAACAAACAGGAATTTTCAAATTTAACAGAACCTTTTTTTTTACTGCCATCAGAGAGATCCAAAGTCACAGTAGAAGCAAATTATTCCGCATGTCTCAGATGATGTTACCAACAGCTGCTAGAGCCAGAGGACATGGGAGAACTAGGGAACTATTGGTTGCAACAGACTGACATGTTGGGATAGCCTCCTAAAAACCCTGATCTGACTTCTCTCCAAACATCCCTAGCCCTTCAGAATGGCAACATCAGTTTCTCCATACACTACTTCTCCCACTGTGCCCTGGGGAATTGTCCTTATCTGACCAGTGAGGAAGACAGGGAAGGGACTGGTGCAACAAACCCTGCACTTCTACTGGGCAAAGGTGTCAGGGAAGGGCCACTGGTGGCAAGAGGGGGAAAGGGACCCGCTGACGGATGGGAGGCAGACTGTGGGGTGATGGGTCACCAGTGCCCACAAACGACTGGATGAGGATCCCAGCAGACTCTCGCATCCTCAGTCTCTCATGTGACCTGCTCATGTTGATTAATGAGCTGAGAATGAACTCTCTGGGAACAGTTCCCACTTTAACTTTGGCAGTGCAAGGCATTTTGAAACCCAGGATCAGGAGGACCAGGGGATCAGGCTGCAACCCAAAGAGTGAAAACATAAGCCTGCTTACAGCTCTAAATCCAGATTCCGACATGGGAACAACACTAGAGACTATTAGTAAAAAACTACGGCTTGATTCAAATTATATGAACTTTAACAGACAGGTTAAGGAAAACCACATTCCTTTGAGATTTCTTAAGAAATATTTTATACATGCATTTTAATTTTCAATTCTTTAATATACATATTTAGCTAAGAAAATACAGAATATATGTCGCTCTTAGACTCATCAATGTGTTTTCAGGCTAAATTTCTTCTTTTCAGTTTCTGAAAACTACTACTGCGTCCAGTGTTATAAAAAACTATACTTTTAGATGATGTCTTCACTTCTATATTGCTGCTATCCAGCAAAGTTTTGCCTACATGAAGATAAGGCATCCTTAAGTGAGTTTAGACATGTAGACACAGAGGGAACGTGCAAGAATCTTTTGGCATCATTGGGAATTTCCCCTCAAGATTTCTGGAAGACTGACTCAAATTGTATGTATTATCCAGATAGTTCTATTCGCATACTACTCTTACGTACATTTTGGAGGGTCACAGCAACTATATAATCTGGTCTTAATGGGGTCAATTAAATTAGGGCTTTAAAAGGTTAAAGAAAGATGTCTGCATGTTATGATGAAATAAAGGCCAAAACAATTAGACTTGCAAACTTCTAAGCAATTATGCAGGTAAAAAAAAAACCAACCAAGCACTAAAAACCACCAAAGAAACAAATATTAGGAACTAAAATTATAAAAGACAGGGGAGGCTAATAGCTTCAGTATGGGGAAGAAGGCAAGAAACCTGAATTGTAGTTTCAACTCTTCCATCAGATTGCGGTCTGGCCTCAGATGAAGTACTAACCAGTAGCATTTAGCTACCTACTGTTCAAAGTTCTGCTTCTGCTTATCAGGAATGCTTGAGAGACTTTAGAATTTACCTAATTATATATTAACACTTCTTTAATGATAATTTTCCTAGTAAATTCTATCAATGTGTCAGAAGGAAAAAATAGCTGAAAAAATTTAACTAGACTGCAATCTTCTTACACATTTCATTCATAATTTGGTATTTTATGTATGATAAGCTGCTTTTTTTACAACATACCAAGTCTTGCCAGGAAAGCCAAACATATTTACAATATTTGTCTTTTGCTGCACTCTGCTGGAACAATCCATTTTTCCACTGAAAGTAAATCTGTGCCATACATTATGCAAAAGTTAATAAAAGAGAGAGGCAAAAAATCTGAGCAATTTTTTATTTTAAAAAGTGTACTCTTTTGAAGCACATATATTGTCAAACCAGAATCTAGACATTTAAAGCCATATTTAGTTGGCCTAATAAAGTGACCTATTTTTAATGTCAGAGCATCTAAAACACTCCTACATATAACAGAATTCAAGAAGGCTCCCCAAGTTCAGAATAAAACTACAATCAATTAAGTGCCTCAATAAGACACAGAAATGCCTCTTGAAACAGATTGGAAGAGCCTGGATTTGCAAATACATCATTTTACCTATTCTATACCTGATATACATGCTATTCTGTAAAAGCAACATATGCACAGACACCTAGCCCCCTCCATTTGATCCACAATCAAAATACAAAAAAAAGTTAAGAGACTGCACAGGTTATTATAATGTTTGCAGAAAATGAGACAAGACTTTGACTCTCTTTTAAAAAGAGTCTGCAATTTCTTTTATGAAATGTTACAATTCAGTCGCATTTGTTTCAATTTTAAAAAATGAACAAACTTACCTGGGCTGGAGAACAGACCCCAGCTTGTGCTAACAGTCAGAGCTATTAATTCCCATGATAATTCATCCTGGCTGAGGATCTGCTCCAGAACCACCAAAACATGCTACACAAATTAAATGAGACCTCCTACTAGAAAAATGCACCTGTGATCAAAACAAAGTGTTCTGACTTTTTTCTTTCCTTCCCTCCCTCTCTCCCCTCCCCTCTCTCCAGAGAGAAAAAATTCCTTTGCAGTGGCCATTAGCTTCCAAAAATATAATAAAAAAAATTAAGGGGAATTAAATATCACAGATTCAACTGAACAGAAATATCATGGCATGTTCTTGCATTCTTCCAAGAGCAATGAGGAAAAGCCTTCACTCTTAGACCTGTCTTGGCTGCTGCAAACACAGATGTTGGCACCAGTTCCTGAACACAAAGCATGACTTTTAATTTTACTAATACCTGCTAGAACTGTACATTGGCATTTTTGCTAGCAAAGAAAATTAAGTAATGACCCTTCTTAATGCTTTGTAATCTACATAAATCTCAAAAACTCTTCTCAGGGAAGGGTTTCCACAGAGTTTTTTTTAGTTTTGCAAAAAATAAAAAACACATAAATAAAAAACAGGGCCTCTTCATCATTACAGACTGACTTGCTAAATCCAAACCCAAGAATAAATACAGACAATAAGCAACAAATTACGCAAACCTTTGCATGAATAGTAAAGCAATGGTTTCAGAGTTTATGGATACAGAATGTATGCAGTGGCATAAAAAACAACACACAAAAAGAAGTTTTCAGAGAGACTATCTACTTCAAAGCTTGAAGTACTTAACCTGGAATTAGACAGGCCAACCAGTTTCCCTGTAAATGCATTGCTGGTATTCCCCCATTTAACTTTTTTGAGAAAACGTTTAATACGTTTCAGGAATCAAAACTGATTTTTACAGGAACAAAAGTATACACTAGAGGACAAATATTTATCTGTTCCATAAATGGGTTTCCCACAGAATCAAAAACACATGAACAAGACGAAGATTTGCATCAATGTGTTTTCTCTATTTGTCCCTGTTGCCTTCGTTAAAAATAAAGTCAGTGGTATTACAACCATACACAGAAACGGAGAGTTACACTTCAAACTATAACCATGCCAGTCTGCAATTTTTAACCTGTAATGTAAGAAAATATATGGGAAGAATGGGTGAAGGAACTTTTTGAAGACACTGGCTTCCAAAAGCAAATGGACAGTGCAGACAAGAATTCAATAACTACATAAGGAGAGCAGCAGTTTGGTACTGGGCAGGAATCAAGACAGACAAATATGTTGTAAATGAGCTTCCACTACAGTAGATCTTGAGGGGAAAAAAAAAAAGACAAAAAAAAAAGTAGAATAGGAAATTAAACAGGATTCCTTTGCATATGACAGGGAGTTTAGCATTATGGAATTCTGACTGATTGCAATTTTAAATTATATCTCTTCACATGGTTTTATACTAATTAAAAAATAAAAAAAGACAAAGCAATAAAAAGAGCAAAAAATACAATCTAGTGGATGTGAATAAAATACTGAAGATTAAGTCATCCTGCAAGCTGTTAATAAGTTCTGCAGTATAATTTCTGCATACAATTAAAAGACCAAAGAGAAGTGATCTTTAAATTTATAAGAAAAGATAACTCATCAGATGTTTTAATGAATATTATTCCTTGTGATTGTGATCAAACAGAACAGCCTTCCTCCTAAAAGGAGGCAAAAATCTGAAATATAGCTATTAGTAGCCAACAAGTAATCTGCTTTATATATGCTTCCACAATAAAAAGAGAAATTTACTGTATCAGATGCTTATAAACGCTAAAAGGAATAAAAGTAACTAGAAGACACAGACCATGTCAAAACACAACAGTCCTTTTCAAAATACTTATTTTAAGACAGACTTTCAATTTCCTATTGAAATGCAACAGACAGCTATTGAAATGTTCATTAAGGAGAAATGAAAAAATAAGGAAAATTCAAAGTTAAAGCACATGAAGCACGTAATATTCTCAAAATGCTAAAATCCTAAACATATTACAACTGAGGCAAGGGCTACTGTTTTCTTTAACATGACAAATCTATTTAGCTAGCAAATATTTAACCAGTAGCTAGAGGTTGCTCTTTAAGTACTAAATAATGAGATGTAATTAAGGTAGCAAAGGCAAAAGGTTACTAATTTAGGGCATTTCTACAGAGTAGTGTTTAAATTATAGGTTTTGTATAAAATGCATGGGCCAGCGCACAAGAAAAAAAATCCAATTTTAACGGAATGCAGAACAAATTAACATTTTAACATCATAATACTACTCAATTGTATAATGGGATTTTGCTAAGTGTCACAGAACAGAAAATAAAAGTAACACTCCAAGGTATGCTTGTTAACCTCTTCAAGCTAAATATATTACAAGCCTACTGACAGCAGTAAATAGACTCATTGTAACATGAAAGGCTCTGAATTCAAAGTCCTTTAATAGGTGTTGCTTTTTCTAAGTAGACTAGCCTTAAGAATATAAACAATGAACAAGATAAAAATTATGTTATCCATTCCAAATACTTTCAGATTTCCTAAAGGGAAATGGAATGATTCCTTTAAAAATACCATTTTAAAAAATCCAGTTCCTGTGATATATAAAGTCTTTTTCCATACTTCTCCTTCCCATATTACAGGAATTTAACTGGCAAGTATAGTCTTCAGCAGCCATACATACAGTTTTCTGGAAAAAGGACTACAGTTGTTATGGTCAAACTCTGTCAACTCAACATTTCAGGGTCCTTGTCCATCCAACAAGAAATATGAGCAAACACCTAATTTTAAGATATCTAAATATCATTAAGTCTATATCCAAAACAAATTGCTAATATTAAACCAAGAAATTGGCAACCACAAAACTTTGTCAAAAAACTCAAGGCAAGCAGAATGGGCAGAAGAGTCTATTTAATAAAAGTCTAAAAATAGTATGTCTGCAGTTACGATACTCATCATTACTGTTTTCTTCATTCCTGACTTCTGAACCCCACAGTTCATTATGGCAAATTTTCCTTCATTAACTGATTTTTCTCCTTTTCATACCGCTTTCAACTATCCACAACAGAATAATTATAGGCTTCACAATGTAGAAATACTTACTCTGTAGAAGTTAGTGGTTAAGCAAAACTGAGATATAAAATAGACCTGTTAAGATGCTAACTGGCAGAAAGTTTTTGTCAGTTTTGTCAGTTTTGTTTTTGTCAGTTTACAGATTTAACCAACAGTTTAGCTCCAACATAAACTGTACCTTTTATTAAAAGGTCTAAATCGAGAGAATGACCACACAAGTCACATTTTTCTGCGGAAAGGTAGTGGCTAAAGCAGCAGCTCTGAGCTGACTGCAAGGGATATCCACACAAGAAAACCATTTTTTTTTAAATTGATAAGTCACCTATACTATTTTTGAAATATTTTTTTCTTCAGGCATCCACAGTCTACTACTATAGTGCCTCTAGTAAGTAATACCACAGAGAAACTTAACAGAGCTGAACAGGAGTGTGTAGAGCAGGGGACTGACAATGTCAGGTCTCGCTTCCACCTCTGACATTGGTCTATCCAAGTCATCTTGGGCCAGCCATCACCAGCGACTAAATCAAATTTCACACCTGCAAGACTACCCAAGAACAACAGAATAGTAATTTAGATACTCATTTCCCTCTATGGTAAGGGAAATAAGTGGCTGTACAGACGGATGTAAAACATTTTTAGCATTTAACAAGTTTGCTGACAAAATAGCTTGGTATTGCTGGGTTTACAATACACAGTAACCAAATCTACTTCAATACCCAACTGATACTAAAATCTGCAAGCATTAGATGAGCAAATAATTTAGTTAATTTGGCCATCAAATTCTTATTTCCTATGTGGTTTTTGGTTTTGTTTTGGGGAGAGGGAGATCTTTTTGTTTAGTTTTAAATCTGAGTTTGGCATAAAATGCTATTGAATTACACGAATTATGTAGCTCTTCCCCTTAGTATTTATTGTTGGTATACTGAATGTATAACCAGGCATTTCACTGAATCCAAGTATGAAAGTCTATTAAATATTTACTCTGTGAATTTGAAACCAACATATAGTTGACATCCATGCACAATGCAAAACTGTCATCTACTCTATATCAAAGAAAAAAGTACACTTATCTTGACCTTACAGCAGAAAATTATCTACTTCAATGTTATTCCAGCTATCTGAAGGCACTGCACTCATGTACACAGTGGTAAAACAAGTACAATAGCCACCCAAAGGCAAACTAATAAAATAATGTCCCTGGCCATCAAAAATGCTCAGAGTGCTGCATGCAGAAATTGATAATCATGTAATAGTCACTTAATTCATCATAGCTGGACTATTCAATTAAAATGAGAAATTTCACTAAGATCATGTATAGAAACACTCAAAGTAAACACTGTGGCTTCTACCAGGTACACTCAGTAGTTCTTAACTACAGACTTTTTTATGCCTCAAATGCTTCTGTACTATAAAATTACAGAGCTGATAGAGAAAACTCTCTAGGGAGCATGAAATAAGAGTGTTTCCCTCCTTCCATGAAGATGGTATCAATTTTTTTATTCAAGTTTTGATTACACTACCACATAGCACTTCCTCCCTTGCCTATAGAGTACACTTCTCTCAATGAAAGAGACTGTCAGTGATTCAAACTTCAACAAGGATATCCAATAATCTGATTATCTGATATGACATTTCTTTCAAAAAAATAAAACTTATCAGTATTCCTTTCTTTGGGGAATTGTAGTCAGCCAGTTCCATTTTCACTTATTCAAATGCCCACAGGCTCTCTCAGTCCCTACAGAAAGCCCTCATATATGGTCTGGTGACCTCATATTAGGACACAAGATCTACCATTTCAAGGGAACGTTATTTCTTACCCTTCAAAAAGTCATAAGCCAATGAAACAAACAGAAAGTGCCAGAGAATGTTTATATCACAAGAAGTGACAAAAACCACTTCTTACTGTTGCCTTTATACACCAAAGGGTACAACCTGCCCATGCCCCTGAGGACTTAACCGAAGTCTGGGGAATCCTTCAACAGGTCACAATGGTGCTGTGGGTCTAAAGTGGGAACCCCACCCCAAGAGAAGTGGGGGGAAAAAAATTAATAAAAATCACACCTCTGGTCCTTTACTGATTTGAATGGAGTGTTCAAAGCTGACCATTCACAGGTTCAAGGGGAGTAATTCAGTAGACAGGGCTGTAGGACACAGCACAGCGTAGCTGGAACCCTCCTATGTGGAAAATATGACAGATTAGACTGAATGCAGTCCAACAGACTCCAGTTGAGGCACTCTCTGCCATATCAACCCACACAAGAACATTTTACTGCCAATCTCTTTCTCTTGTGATGGCTGTGCTGTTTCCTGCTTTTACATGTGTCTAACTCCCTCCACAAAATAAAAAACCCCTTACTGATAATGTGAACAATTTACCTATTTGTCCCACAAACTGACTAACCTGTCAGAAGACTGTCCCACACTGAAGTAATTGCTACCACAGACCAAAATACAGAAGAGTTTTGCCAGTAATCCTAATATATGCTTCCCAAGAACAGCTAACTACTTTCAGACCTTTTTCTGGAATACATCTTCTAATAAAAAGGGTCTTTGATGATACTGTAAGTATTCCACTGTTAAAGTTAAATAAGTCTTAAGGAAATAGAAACATAACACTATTTGAACACCAGTAAAATTGAGAATTTTAATTATATGTAATAGCCAACAAGCTGCTTCTAGTGGCTATGAAAAAACTACATTTAGCAGAAACAGCAATAAAACAAGAGAAGTTAAATATAACTCCTCCAAGGGACAGCATATTTATTCAAGCCAAAAAGAGCTAATTTATACTATGGGTGTAGCTCTCACTGACATTATCTGGGGAAAATGACTATTACAGGAGAGAGTGTGATATATAGGCTTTGAGTCATGCATGATAAACCCTAATGGTTTTGCTTTGAGGTAAAAGTCCTTACTAATCAAGTAATGAATCATTCCCAAAATGTCAAGTTCCCGAGGCCTTGTGTGTCAGAAGTGCCACTGGAGAGAGAATACTCAATCATTAACGATCACTTTTGAGATTTTTATCAACTGATTAATAAGCAAGGAAAAGAGTTAAGGGGCTTGAACAAAGAGTTAATGGACCTTTAATGACATTCCCTGTGTTTTAGTGAACAGAACATATTGAGTTTTATTTGCCACTGACTACAAACCACCAACGATCCAAGTGCTCCACACATTGCAAGTGTTAAAATATTGCAAGGAACAACACTTTGCCTTTCAGAATATTAGAATATTGTACGTGCTTTAAAAATTGTAATGAACATACGAACTTTGTATTACGCATAATAGTGTAGTAAATTACAAATTAGAAAATATGAGACTGGCTTCCTAATCAGTAGATGGAAAGGAGATAAAGAGAAAAATTAGGAGATTATATTTTTTTCTGCAGTATTTTAGGTGCTGGACCTGTTAGTACCAACTATCATAGAAGTAGAAATTTGGATTTTATATAGACAATACTAAATAGACACCCAGGAACAACTCTGAGGACTAAAATGAAGATATGATGAAGTATTAATAGTTATAGATACGTATATGCACATGTACATGAACACTGACATCTAAGGAGGGCAAAGGAATTTGCCTCCAATATATTTTCCATCTTTGTGCTGAAATCATTATGAAAATATCAAAAGAAATTACAATATCTAACAGTCTGAAACCACCAAGAATCACTAACTTAGAGTTCTATTTCCAGCTCCCTTGAACAAAAAAACTGTCGAGCCAGAAGTCAGCTCAATCGTATGAGTCTCCAACCAAGAACCAGAAATGACAGACTCAAAAATCAAATGTAAGGCTGTCATTTGATACCTGGGGGAATCTTATTCTGAGAGCAGAGAAAAATGGGAAACAGAAGCAAAGAGGGGAGAAAGGAAGCACAAACATAGCAACAAGATCCAAATCTCTTGCTGAACAGATGAAAAGAACTTTGGACCTTCCAATTGGAGTGGCTCTCTTTTCCACACACCTGTCTGTTTTTCATGATAACAAGAAAATTCATGTACATATGCACATTTTAAAATTCCTTCACAGAATTATAAAGCACTGTAAGTGTCAAATACACATTCTTTCAGGGAGAATTCAGTACCAGGAACTAGACAAAGCCTAAAGAGTTGTCACCAGTTTGAATTAATTGGATTCCAGAAAACTCTAAACAGGAGAGATACAAGATCAAACTTAGAGCATATACCCAGAGACCAAAAGACAGAGCACCAGAAGTACTGCTTGGTACAGCCCCCAACAGCACAGCTAAAGACTAAAACAGAGCTGCAGAGAATGTAGCAGACAGTCACAGAATTGCTCCACACCATCTAAAAGACAGAGATGGAGAACCATCCCCACCTGGGAGCCACACAGCTACATCAGTGCAGTACTATGGAAGGTGTATTAGTACGCCTTTTTGTTTGACTTTGACAGGTGCAAAGCCTCCAGATGGCCCCCCATTCACATCTAGCTGATGCTGAATGCAGGTGAACCAGATGTGTGACAATAGTCCCAGCAAAAGGCAAGCCCTTGGACACTGGGCCAGAACCCCATGTTTTATAACCAGGCTCTCATGAAAAATGAGGGCTTAAATCAGCCAATGATCTGTTCTGAAAAGCGATCACAAGTGTTCCAAAAGGAGAAGAAAGTATGCTAACCTTTAGATATTTTTCAACTGCTAATTGTTTTTTATATGAAGTGCCAAATTTCAGAGAGGAAATCATATCATTTGGAAGGCACAATGTGGAATCAAGTAGTTCTTTCAATCCTATAATGATTTACACCCAAAACTAACTTTGCCTGATAGTGTGAAATATTCTAAAATGGACAAGAACCAGCACACAGTATTTAAATACATAAAATATTGCTTGACAAGGTTGCAACACTCTTGCTTAATCACAAACCACAACAAAAGAGAGACATAACATGCATGATCAGTAACACTGGGCTAAAAATTCCTCACACTTGTCTGGTTAAGTACGATGTGCTCAGAGGGATTCTAAGTTCCTTTAAGTTCTGTCCAAAATTTAGTTTAATTACACATTCTGCTGAAATCTCAAGAAACATAAATATTTAGTGCGCTTCTCTTGGCCTTCTAAGTTTGCTCATGGATGAAAAAGATTTTATTTTTTCCATACATTTGGTTTGGAAATTTTGTTGTATCACAGCTTTCTTTTTTTGGAGGCTTTTATTAAAAAAAAATCAGTTAACTGTTTAACATGAGCTGCATGTTCTTTGAGCTACAGATCTGATCTTACATGCTTTAATTGTGTGTTGCTCTAAATATTTTTCTTTCTTTGACAAAAAGAAAATTAAGGTAGCTTTAGATTTGATTACCAAAACATCAACTTTTAAGAACAGAGACCAGAACAGATCCTGTCATGTAGTACAGTTACTCAGTCTGATTCTGAAAATTACATGGGATTGAAAAGCTCCAAAAGGATCAAAACAGTTGCCAAAAAAAAAAAAAAAAAAAACCACCAACAGTAAACAACAAAAGTAAAGACACTTAAGCATCAATCTTGTGCTGCAACATAAAACTATGGGCCAGGCCTAAGTTTTTGCAGCTGGCATTCATAGTGCAGTTGCTTAAATTTCATCTCAAAACCATGAGCTAGTCCATCTTTCTGTTTAAATTAGGCTATGTCAAAGAAACAGCTGTGTAATGAAGTTCACAAAGTTCTGAAAATCTGTGCACCTTTCTTCAAGACTTCCACATGAAAGAGAAAGGACAAGTCCTGTGACATTACTAATTAAAAGAACCAGTGCTTTCATTTAGAGACATCTGGCTTCCAAATCCTAGCAAAAATGCATCTGTTTCTTCAGAAGTCTCCACTGAATGTTCCAAGCTGCCCAACTTCCAAGGCTGTATATGAGGGGACAGCTCACATCTCAGACCTCAAGGAAAAGGGCTACCTTTATATGTGGATAAAGCTTTCTCAGTAACAGGCAACAAAATCCTATACAGTTTACTGCCATGTAAGTAATTAAAATGGATCGTCTTGATGGAAATGCCTTCTTTAGTCTAAATGAGGAATCATGGTATCTCTACCTGGAAGCAATTGTGCTTGTTGATGACTTTTAACAGACTGATGACAAAAAACTACATTTACTTTCTAGAAGGGAGAGCAGATGAGGAAGTCACACTGGAAAACCAATCTGTAGGAATAGTGTTATTTCCTACTACCTTAAAAGAAAAACCTATAAGCACTTCTTGAAATCAGAAAGACTATTTGTTTCAAGAAGAGTTTTTAGGTGAAAAATTCCCATGTGTATTTATCTCCTCAAGATGCAAATCGTATACAAAACTTCCAAGATGCAAGACCAAGATAAGATAAATACATACTGTGTACTAAATACAGCAGAATAATCTGGACAGATTCTAATTGTTTACGAAGTAGGATGAGGAAATCACATTGAAAATCTCCTTATTACTACTTACAGCCAACTATTTATGAGAGGTTATTCAATACTAAAATAAATAAAACGAATACAGAGGAATAGCTGAATTAGGAGAAAACAAAGGAAGTACATTCAGCATCAATTAGTTCTGGTTAGAAAAATGTGTTAAATCCTTTCACTAATTGAAGATGGTCTCAAATTTATAAAGTATCTGAAGGAAAAGCTAAAATGTATCACTGATCTTAAAAAGAGACCCCATTTGGAAAATACGTAGTTCTTAAGTCTAGATGTCTAAGGCCATGGAACTGTGCTGGCCATTTATGTCAGATTTGTTCTGTCAGCCCATTCCTAGAAACTGTCTTTTCCAATGACCACACAAAATTTTAACATGAAGAGCCAGAAATCATTCAGTTCCTCTAGATGTGATTTTTTTTTTTAATTAGCAGACTGGGAGGAGAGAAACACTATTGAATTGTTTCTACTGAGACAGAGGGCATCATCCCTCTTCTCTGGGTAGGTGGCTGCTGCCAGTCAGCACTAATTCATGCACTGGCTTGACAGTGCACAAATAAGCAACTGCTAGAGGGAGACTGAGGCCAAGGGTAAAAGATAAGATCTCATCATTAGGAAGCACAAGAAAGTCAGTTGTTTTACAGGATGAGAATGAAGAGACCTTAGAACATGGGGAAACCTGAGGTACTGCACAATAGTGCCATTAAAGAATAGGAAGAGAACTATACTATATATGTTGGGAGTGTGAGGATACGGGGAAAATCACGATTTGCCTTGGTTTTTTCTGACTTTTTTTGTAATACTAACAGAAGCAATGCAAGGTAGAAGTGATTGTTAACTACATTCTTTTTTGTAAACTGGAACTGCTCAGTCTTGTCTCAGATTCATGTTTTAAGTATGTAAAAGTGGCTAAAGAACAGCCAGTGCCCTGGGAGAACTCCACCCCATATTTAAAATTCATCCTCCTCCTTCCCTAAAAGAATGTAACTGTGGTAGGCTTCCAAACAGGGTTAAACACAGCTTACAGCTAAATATTGCTTATATTCATCAGGATAAAATCCATGTGCGTTGAAATAAGAAATTGAAGTATCTCATTTTTATGACATTTACTAATTCCAGCTTGTACCTGGAAAACCAAGTAATGCTTGCCAAGAGTCAATGCACGAAAATTATGATTTCAGGGTAAGAACCTGCAGCTACTGCCAAACTACGAATATTTTTTTCTATTATGACAGAAAACACATTGTAGACATAAAAGATTATTAAATTGCACTTTCAAGCAATAACAAGTCTCTGGTAGGGGTGTATTATACAAAGTACATAGTGTTTACAACAGCTACCATAAAATTTGCTGCAATCTCATTTCATCTTTGAAGTCCTTTAAAATACAAAATGTATATGGAATCTCAACTACCATTCAATGGCTTTTAAATGTATCTTATTAAATCTTTTCTTAGGGCAAGTGTTAGCAGCATGTCCAAGTGCACATCTAAAATTTTTTTAGCAGATCAAGAATTTCATGGGCATCTATTTCTAATTGAATTTTTTCTATTATTTTCATAGCACCTTCCTACAAATCCTCCTTAAACATCATAAGAATAACATTTCCTATTTCAAATGTACAAGACTACTATGTACATAACAGCTTTCCTTTTCCTTCCAGAACGGAACACCTGATGCCACTATTTGTTAACTGTTGTTAACACTCACTTGAATCTATATAGATCTAAAATATTACTTCAGAAAGTCAAATTCTAGAAGAAAATGTAAACAGGACTACAAAACTAAGAACAAGCTTTTTGTCATTACACACACTGATGCCTACTTACACATCTCATTACTGTCAAGATGGAAAGTAAAGCTCAAGTTTCCTTTTAATGGACCAATCAGCAATTTTATTGGGGCACTAAATATGGCCTGCCTTGTTGGAAATGTACAAGGATTAATGCAAAAAATTACTTCATAAATAGAAGTACTTTTTACCAGGGAATGAAATGCAGCTTGATTAATTTTCTCCAGTTTGAGATCTATAACTTTGGCATTGTACATTAACCTACCTATCACACAAACACAACTGCTACTTGAAGCTGAAAAGCTGAAAATTAACATTTACAATCTACTTAAGTTGTAAAATTTGAATCAGTTCAGAAATTCATAACAATTTGCAGGTGGGCAAAGAAACCATACAGAACATGTTTAAAGTAGGTATTTATCACACCTAGGCAATGAAACTACATGAGTAGAATATTCATTATTTTATTTGTATTTTAAAAATTGTTCATAAAAAGGTTATACATCTGCAAGGAAATGCAGGCAGCAATACAAGGCATCTTTATATCTCTGTGGATTTGCAGAGGTTACAATACTAAAGTTTCAATTTTTAAAAAATCCTATGCTATAATAATTATTTTACTAAGAATGTAATTCATATAGGGCCCAAGTCCTGGAAATTCTGTGTTAAAAAGACTAATAAAATCACACACTCACTAACTGTAAACCCCTTTCTGCTCTTGATGAAAAGGTTTGGAATACACTATAAAACCAAAATACAGACATTTCCCTTTTGAGTACAAAACACAATGTGAGAAGTAACAAAACCTTGCCTTGCTTTGCACATAACAATTACGTTAGTGAAAAATGAGGGAATAAAACAAGGCAATTTTTTTATTTTCTCATTATAAAAATATTTAGCATAAGAGAGGATATGAGATTCTCAGACGATTATAAGAAAAGGCATATTTATTTCAATGTCAAAAAGCTACATGCCTAAAAGAATTTTTGGAGTGAGACTTCATACTGTTCGTATTTAAACAGCCTCATTATTCCTTTTCAGAAAACACATTTATCATATTTTGAATACCTCAACTATTTGCATTACACATACTTCTTCAAATAAAGACAGAATATGATACTGAATTAAAGAAAACAAAGTCTTTTCTAATACAAAAATGTAACATTGAGCAATTTCATTTCACCCCCAGAGAAGAGTCAATATTAAATCCTACCACAGCTCTCACTTTCAAAAGAACACATGCAGCAGTGGGGTCTCTATGGCAATCACCATTTTACTACACTTTGTTTATAGTAACAATAACAACATTTCTTTTTTGGAAGGGGATTCCCACAAAAAAAAGAAATTACAAAGGAAATCTACCAAGAAATCTACCAAGTTTAAACAATTATAAAAAATGTAAACATTTGTTCTTTGAAATCTTTTTCCTTATTCTTCTTTCAACTATTCTAACTCCAATTCAAAAAGCCTACAACAGTAATGTTAAGAAAAGTACCCATCTAATGTTGGTATTAAAGACTTTATAAACTAAGCTTTGGCAATATGCATCTATTTCAACAACCTGACTTATCCCATATTCTCAGAATTCAGCTTTCAAATCAACTACACAAGGAAACTGTCAAGCACATCCCAGCTGCCCTTAAGTTTAAAGGCAAAAAGTTTTACACAGCAAAAGCAGACTCAAAAAACTCTCTTATGTTAATCTTTCGGGCTTATTTAGTCATGCCATTTCAAAGCGTTAAAGAATAACCCATCTTGCACAATACCTAGTATTTATTAAAGCATCCAGAAAATCCCCACCTTCAAACTCAAATCATCTCATGTGAACTCATGTGAACTCAGTAAAGACTGGAATATTACTGTGAACTCAGTACAGACTGGAATAAAAGCAAATCTGACTTACATAAAAGCATACATGGAAAGGCAGTTTTGTCCAATTTAAAATGTTTTCTTAGATGAATAGAAGGGGGAAATTCATTTTTTTTAACACCTTTGGGTTTTAGTTGTTGTGATATACGACACTGCAAAGGTAAGTCTTTTTTCCAGTAAGGACACTAATTGTGACTCAGTTCTCAAACAAGGAATGTCAGAAAGTAAGATCCTCCAACAGAAAAGCACAAAACATGTAAAATAACTTTTTTACAAAAGGGACACATCCTGAAAAAGTTATCTTAAAGCAACACAGAGCTGAGGCAGGAAGAAAAATTGGTTTATTCTTTGTTCAGTATGGGGATAGTTTGGGAAGGATTTCTTTTTTAAAAACACTGTTCTTCTGCAGATATCACATTCTGAAATGATTAGAACATAAATCCCCATAGGAAGGACATGGTCAGTCTCAGACAATTTTGTTGTGAATGTTACCCCAGCCAAACCATTCCACCAGTTTACAGTGTACTATAAAATATTTACACAAGCTATGAACTATAAAATATTTTCACATGAACTATAAAATATTTACACTATCAACATCAGTTAGGAAAGAATGATGTGCTGTCAAGCTGGTATGACCCAGGAGTAAAGATTTTGTGGTCACAGATTAAATAAAACTATTGCAAATCATCTGGAAAGTTACAGGGACTATTAGGTTAAACAAATTACTGCTTCCTGGTCTCTTGGATGGTAAATGTAACCAGGAAAGCATAGCTTATGTGCATTAAGCCAGGTTTTACCAACAAGATAAAGAAAGGTTAGGCTCATAATCAAACTGTACTGACCTCTCTGAATGTTCCTTCTAGCAAGGTGTCCAGATGTTGAAGAGGAGCTGGAGTTTTGTCCTTGAATCGTGTCAGCAGTCGCCGCTCAATAGCTCGAAACTGCACAGCCCTTTCAGATAACAGCTCCTGATACTTCTCAGCATTCAAACGTAGCTGCAATTTAAGGGTTTTCAAGAATTCAGGTTAAGGGTCATATACATTCATGTATGCACATTCCAAATGAAATGCAAGGAGGATAGGAAAATTTTTGAGACAGAGTGTAATACTCAAATACTCAAATACTCAAATACTCAAATATGAATACCATTTATGCCAGTTTCTTACTTTACACACCTTGTGAAGCTCAACACTTTCAAGAATTATTATTTGCCACTGAAATCTAAACTAATTGTCAACGGCCACAATAACCAGTGAAAATGCATAAATATCTCATCTAGAAGCCTATTAACAAGAATGAAGTTTCTCCACCAAGACACAAAGGCTTCTTCTTGCTTTGGTGTGCTATTTATGACACATATACAGTGTACTGACTTGATATTCATTGCAGTAGAAAGCAAATAGTTACTCCCTCAGCAAGAACAGAAGTACTGAATTCTGTACTGATTAAATTATTGTCTTTTTCTGAATTTAAATCCTTTTTCCCTTTATCTATACTGATTAGCTAATAGCAACAAAATTCCTTGAAGTGCTCGCAAAAGAACCTTTAAAAGATAAAATGATTAAAAGATAAAATAAGAATTTTTATTATCTGGGCACTTGATGTACACTTTTCAGTACATGCATCAAAAATAAAAATTACCAAAGATGAGTCTTTCACAAAGCTGTGATACCTCTGTACAGCTGATGTTATAGCTAGCAGAAGAAGCATCAAGACACACAGCTTTCCAAATGCAGGCAAAAGTGCCCCAAAACTAAGAGAAAAGGTAAGTTTCTTAAATGTACATACCAGATTATATTTAAAAATAAGCAAATGTCATTCTGTCCAGTACATTATTATGAAAAGCAGTTCAGAGGTGCTAAGGGAAAAAGAAACACCATGAAGTTTTACTAGAAGTAGTAGGAAAAAAGCGACATCTCAGATAAGAGATAACTCAGGTAATTTTTTCCTAACCTTGCCAAAAAAGCCAGTATGTTGAAACTAATAGGGATGGAAGCATAAGAATGCCTTTATTAGATCATTTGACAGTTTTTAGACCAGATAATTACAGTTTAAATTCAGAAATTTCAAAAGAATCAGCTACAATATAAGTAGAGTGTAAATTAGCATCCCAGAAATCACACCTGTATTTTGAACTTCAATGTATGTAAGTTTGCTATATAATCTGAAGAAGCCTAGGTTTAAGGTATTTCTACAAAAACAGTCACTTTTTTTAAAAATCAACATTTTTTACTCTCAAATCAGTTGGAAGACAATAGAATAACTACTCAACAGCTTGAAATATAGACCAGGATCTAGGCTGACTACTCAAAATATCACAGAAAATCCCAGTGACACCATCCATCTTTCTGGGCAGTGACAGCTCCACCTCACAGAAAATTTGGCAGCATGAAAAAACATCCAATAGTATTTCTCTTTCTTGCATACACAGGTTGTTGCTTTTGCTCAAATATATGAGTTTAACAGAAATTTTCAAATAATGATTCTCTCTTTTTATTGGAAAGGTATGAGGGAAAGAATGCATGTATTTTTATTTATTAGCTATTTCTACAAGCTAGCTGAACTACTGGAGATTTTTCATTGTCACCTGCATGGACAAACAGGAAAAAGTAATTACATTTCTTTTATTTCTGGTCTGGCAAACTTCCTTGAGCCTCCAATGATACTTCTACAAGGGCAGTTTTTAAAAAATCTGAAGGGACCTTCCCTTAGATACTACTTAGTATTTTCTGAAAGCCAAATGCCTGTGATACTATAGTTATAATCTGATTAATTATTGCACTAAAATCCAATTTTAAACTAGCAGACCATTAGCAATTCACATTTTATATAACATACCTCAAAATGTCGATCAATTAGTTCAAAATATTCTTGCAGGGGAATTGAACCAGAAAAGGTACATGAAAAATCCTTGCAGTTTTGCTTCTTGAAATGCTCCTGTAGTCGGTGTATGAGCTCTTTTGTTACCAGCCAAAGGTCTTCCAACTGATCACTCTGAATCCTGTATCGTTCTTTGAGTGCAAGAACAAATACAGGACTAATAAACACAGTTTTCTGACACACAGATTTTCTATACAACAGTTCAGCTTACACTCAAATTGAACTTATTAACTGTATCCAATGTCTACATGAGATTTTCTTAAGACATGTACATTCACTAGTGTTAAAGAAATACTTGTATTTTATTGACTGTGCTGCTTCACTTTAAAAACAACAATATTAGTACAATATTAGTACAAAGTGATTCTTATCCAACTACATACTATGACTTCGTAAAAATGGCTCAGTGTAGAAATCAAAAGTATTAATATAAACTGAAGTGAAAAACCAAATCCTGATAGGTAGCGCTATCTGTCCCAGCAAGTTCATTTAACTCATCAGATTTTAGTGAATTTCAAAGTACCAGGCTAGTACTGGTATTACTAGTATAATAGATAGATATAATAGATTTTATTTCTAGTTCATGTTTATATAATCCTCTCTCCAGCTTCTATGAAATCAGAATTAACTAATATTACTATTAGTTTAATTAACAGAATTAACTGATAATAATTAATAAATGTTGAGAAAAGCAGTGTGGAAAATCATAGGAGCCTTTTAATTTTAATTTTTTCAGATAAAGCATTTTCAAAAATTAGGTCCTTACATCTTTTCATTATACATCTGCCAATAACTAACAAAAAAAGGATAGATAGAAATGTAGCTATGAGAACTTGACACAAAATCATTCCTTTTCTTTTGCTCTTGTTAAAAAGGTCCACAGTAAATCAAATTAACCAGAATTCTTTTAAACTTGAATGTACTTATTTTAAATTTTCTCAACATTACTAATTCAAGATTGTTTGACATTACCACTGGCATCATTCCCGGGATATGTATTTCACTGAATACCGAATGACAAATTCTGTTTACAGTGTAACAGGAAAGAAGCAAGTTTTATTTAAAAACATGCTTATTAAAGAAAAGAACACCATCTGCTAAAGATAGCATTTGACCTAATATCCATTTTTTAAACACTCACAATGTAATGGCTGGACTTACTTGGATGTATGACTATACTTTGCCTGAAGTGGTTTTTCCTTGACGGAAATTAGGTCAGATGTTTTCAGGCCAAATCAACAGTCATTCCATTTATAATTGACATATCTAATACATTAATGGTTTAAAATGGACAAAACTAATTTCCTCCAAATTGTACATTTAGTTTCCATACACTGTTTGTTGGTCAATACAAACACAATCTAATTTTACCATGGTCTGAGTAGAGAACATTGCAGTCATTTGCTTTTCTGTGATGTTCCAAGTCTCGAAAAGGACAAATTAGATTTGGAAATGTTACAAAACTGAGAATCTGTAGTTAAACTGAACACATGCTTTAAACAGAAATACAGCGAAAAAGAAAAAATAAGTAACTGTGCTTCTGTTCATCCCATGCTTTTATGATGGTTAACCAATTTGTAGTAGTCTTTTTGTTAAAATAAGCTCCATTACAGAAAATTACAACAGATTTTCAGAAATTTCTCTATCAGAAAAGCAGGAAACTGACGGGTACCAATAAATTAAATAGCATACAAAGTCTTTTCACACTACAACAGGCTGACCAAATAGTACAACCTGCATTAGGAATAGCTGTTCAGCCAGTAGGAACTTCAGAAGATTCAGTTTACTTCTCAGCTAGGAAACTCACATCAGAAGAAAAACCCCCCAGCCACAGTTAGCAGTCAAGCCCTCCTTAAATTTTGATTAAAAGACAATTTTAAAATTTTCAGCCCAAAAAAAATGCCTTAAAGTCTTAATCCAGCTGGTGCAAGCTACCTCTAATATATATTTTCTGTCAATACCTACTTCAGGCTGGGTTTCTTTGCAGCAGTCTTGACAAGCTGAAGTAATATCTTCAATTGCTACACTGGTTAAAATGGATTAGCTAATAGAATTAAAAACTAACATGAAAACAGATGTTGCTCCTGTTTGCAGCTTCAGCAATGAAACCCAACTGAACCTTGGCAACCTTCATTGCTACATGCAGCTCTTCCCATTCAGAACTTAAGGTCCATTTGATAGGAATATTGGAAAAAGAGGTCTTCTTCCATTGTCCATGATAAACTCCTTTCATGGAAAACCAGAAATAAGATTTGACCTTAAAAACTTCTTTTACTTTTCTGAAATACCATTTCTTCTAGTAAAAATTTATCTACACATTGAGGTTTCTTTTTGAAGAACACTTCCTCAGTTAAAATGCTATACAAGCGCTTTTACAAAGTATAAACTCAGTGTTACATAGCAGAGTAAGTACCTATCAAATAATAGATAATTTCATCAACACTCATTAGTTTCACAGAAGATCTGTTCAGTCAAGCACAATCATTTCAGTATCATGATATTCCACCAAAAAATGCTTTTATATAATCCAGTCTCTGTATATAAAAATATTCTGAATTATGACTGACTATCAGAGTTCTTACAAATATCTACCTTTAAATAAGATTTTGTTAGTTACATTTCAAATAAGCACATTCCCCCCCTAAGACCTTCTCTAACCAACTCAGTTCAACACATGAAGTGGATGCTGGAAACAGGCTGTTAACATAGAAAGTGACATCATACTACTCATTTGTTTTCTAAAGTTAGGATTCCCATACACAGTAAATGAGTAGCCACACTAAGAGAAACAGACATTGTGAAGCTCCTTTGTAAAGTGAACTTCACAAGTAAAGTAGTGTGGGAAAGTTTATTCTAAGACTGCAAGCGTCATTCCTAGCTGGTGAATAAACAAACCTGAGAGGAAAAGATTGAAGATTGGGGGTAGGGATGTGTGTGATTAAAAGTTATGGCCTTCAATAGAAACTGAAATATATTCATTACACAGAAACAAATTTGTCCTTACAGCAATCAGATTTAACAACTATGCAAGAAAAACTCCAAAACAAAGATTTGAACTGCAACCAGGAAAAAGTTATTTGTAAATCCTTTCAATACTTTGATTGTTGAAAACTATTATTGCACTTCTAGTTCAGTTAAATCTGTTTAAGATCTCCTATTCGAAGAAATATTAAAAACAAAGTAACAATAAAACAGCATGTAAATAATGCGTACAAAAAACAATACAGATGGATTTGATCCTTAGAAATGTAAAACAATTCTTAGTAAAATTAAAATTACTCTCCAGATGGTTTCTGTTTTTAACACATATGATTACATTACAAAAGGTGTTACATGTTATTTCATAGGTCACAGCTGACCCCATCAATATTTATATTGCGCATCACAAATATGGATTTCTGAAAACAGTAAGGAATATTATCTCGGTGTTGAAAAAAATTCACATCGACAAACCAAATTGTGATTTTTCACTCAAAGCAGTTTCCACAAAGCATTCACACAGCGTTCCAACTGAACCCTCTGCAGTGCACAGTTGCTTTTCTAGCTTTTCAGTTTGTAGTCTGCTGTATTAAATGAACACTTTGTGCTCTGCTGGCATGGAAAATGCAAAACACAATTGAACTTATGTGGTTCCAAGGCACATGCCAAGAAAGGGTTTAGCAAGTTGAGCAGTTGTACAGAGCAGGACCATAAACTGTTGAAAATTAAGAGAACCTATCTCTTTCAAAGAGCACAAATTTAGATGCCTGGAACAGGACTATTTAAATCACAAACTGCCCTATACAAGAGATACTGGATCAGGTAACAGCTTATCTACATGCATGTTCATACACTCTTTAAACATAATAAGAAGGATCATGAATCCATAATCTCTTACTTACAAAGATATACAGACACTTAAAGGAAGAGATGAGCATTTACTCAGATGTAGAGAAGCAAGTAGGGTCTGATGCTTAATTTAAGTCAAGGATGACTCAAAGTCAGAGGGAAGTTAGAAACTTCCTTTTTAATCCCTTTCAAAAATTTCAGTAGGTGACTAATTCCAAACACAGATGTTGAAATTCCTTTAAGATGAGGGGTTTTTCCATTATTATAATGACAGTTTTAGTTTATTAATAAAAACATTGCTAAAAGCTTTAAGAAAATCCAGTTTCTTCAGAGAACTACCACTGTAGTGTACTATATTTCGAGTATGATTTTTTGTTTTGTTATACAATTTTATTCTTGAAAGGAGGTAAGAAACCATCAATTAACACTTTGAAACTCCTGTGTTAATTTACAAACACTGATTATCCTTCTTTGTATGATCCACACTCTCATTTTGGACATATTCTAACTGATGATCAGGCTTCTTTTACTCTAATACTGACAGAACTTACGTGATGTTTTTGAAGCAAGAAGAGTGGTTTTTGAACCAGTTAAAAACTGAAATCCGAGAGCATTTGCTTGGTCACCTTCAGACGGATCAACAAAGTCTGAAAAAGAAAGTTAAATACCATTTTCTGTAATTTGACACTGGCATTCAGCAAACCTCAATCCATAGCCAGGACTATATCAATCTTTGAACAAGCAATTGAATGTGATTGTTTCCCTTCTTAGGGTTCAAAAGTAACAAATATCAGCAGTTTGGTACACCCTTCCTTCATTCACAGGTGGAATGTGAGCCACACACTGTTTCCCTTCCCCGGCCTGAAAACAACAAGTTGTTTCCCAGAGGTTCAGTCTGTACATTCTAAAAGAACTGCAATTATTGTACAGCCCAAAGACTACCACTTTTACCAGATGCAAGGTCACCCTTAATTCAGATATTTATGCAAAACTTTTGCAGAAATTATCATTAAAATGCTTAAGCCCACTCTCTTTTTAGCTTTCAGCACAGAGCAAAACAAACATTCAGCTTGCTAAAACTAGCTACTCTGCAAAGCCCATCCATGTACATCTTTCTTTTCATTCCATATAGTGGATTGTACCAGTTAAAAAGGTTTGATTTTAGAATATTATATTTTTAAAACTATTCTTTGTCACCACTACTCCCACGACTTCTCCTGAAAAAAAGCCAAAAAAGGGAGAAGAGATAGTACTCTTATTGCATTTACCAATTCAAATTTTGTTCACAAATTACATCAAAATAATAAATATAAACATAATAAACAGCATACTCTTTTTATTTAATCACTGTAAATGGAATGAACAGAAATCAGAACATTTTAATACCTCCTTGGTCCTATGCTTTGTTTTGTATTCTCAACAATGAATCCCTAGGCTAAAAATAAAATACAATGTGCTATTCTGAAAGCATTATTGCTTAGCCATAATGGAAGCTCATTATTAAAAACCTCAAAATAGAGACCCTTAAAAAAAATGTTGCACATCCAGTTGAGAGTAAAGCTATATTTACCCTTAAAATGAAGAGAATCATGCTACAAGAAAAAACCAAACAAAACAAAGAAACAACAACACACCAACAAAGCCTACATCACTGTTCTCAGACAAATATATTATATAAGCTTATAAAGAGATGCAGCTAATCCTTAAAAATACAATAGTAAAGTTGTTGGCCCATACAGCTCTCAGCAAATTGTTCCAGAACCTTAGTCATCTGAATTTCTAAAACTTAATCACTGCCAGACTGAACTTACTCACAATCACATTATAATCCCTGTTTATTAATTTCTTCTTGTGCTAATATGATCATCTAGACCCATGATATAGCCACAAAATATTTACTGAAATCAACTGTATTATCTTTTTTTTGCCTGTGTATTATTAAGCTAAATGAGTCACTTTCCTTTAATTCTCTTGAAATCTCTAGATAACATTTTTCTCCACTTTTGAGTTATATGTATTCTATTTTATTTAATATCAGCAACTAGCACTTAGTTTGCCAGTGCACAGTAACATGATACTGGTTTCCTGCATAGAAACATTTTGTGTAATGCATCCTCAATTTTTATTTCTTTGCTTATGATTAGAATGTATTGTACCACAGAGTACTCCTGTGGTAACTTCCACCTCCTCTCTCTTCCAATCGCGAGCACATAATTACAGCAAAACTTATCTTCTTAACACTATACTTTATAGTACTCAATTTCATTCTTCTTCCTCCAGTCCTAAGTGGAAATGAACTTCTCTCTTCAAGCTACTTTAATATAATGCTGAATAGAGAACACAGTTTGGTGTTGTACATCAGAAAATAGTAATATGTTCAAGTCTTCTTTTTGGTTGAAGAAGGTAACTGAAATTATTAAATATAGTCAGCTTCAGACTGATACATCAAATACTCCACAAGTCATCCTCCAAAGCAAATGTACCCCTTACATACAACATTTACTACTTCTGCTTTGCCCTGCTCACCTTTTTTTAAATGAATGCCCATGATTTCCCCGTTCCAACACTGCTTAAGTAATTTTATGTAAAATTATTGTCTGCATACATAAAAATTAGATCTATACCATGTAAAGAAATATGCAGTTTTACCAGAGATGGGTATACTACCCCAGGTGTATTATTGTTGAAATACTATGCCATCATTTCTTCCAAAATATATTTTTTAATATACTAACATAAGATTTTTTACTTTCTTCATTACTTCACATGGACAAACAATTCCTGTTGGGAGCTTCTAACACCTTTTATATTTAAAAACCTACCTGGAAAAATGGTGACAAAACTGATGGGAGGTTTGTTGGTATCAATAGTTAGCTTGTGGTTTGCTGCTTTTGAAGGTTGAGCTGGAAAGCAAACTAACTTCAAAGGCAGACTGAAGCTACACTGTGAAACTCTTGGTATTCCTAAAATGAAAGAACACAGATTTTTCATTTCCACATTCTGAATACAGGATACTTAATACTGCTGTCCTCAAAGAGGTATAACAAGATATTTAATGTGATTAAGGAATGTCTTAAAACCAAAACTATATAAAATTCTCATTCTTCTTAAAATTTTTCACCTAAAATATCTTTAAATTTGAATGCTTCCAATTACCTTCTAAAGTGAACATCTTTATGTAGATGGGAAAATAAGAGTTATTAATAAAACTACTGCATACTATACTTACACTAATTAACATGGAATGAAGATTAGTTTTATTTAATGCTCTAAACTAACAATACCACTTTAACACAAAAAAACCACTGCAATTACTCCCAATGCTTCAAATACAGAATTGAAGCATCAACATTTTCATCAGGAATATCACAAACCAAATGCACTTTATGAGTATATTTACTCTTTTTTTATACACTCTTAAATAACATCTATGCAACCTTCATATTATCTGTCAGAGGTTTGTGGCTTAGAAAAAGAATGGATCCAATGGATACATTCCAAATCTACATTAAATTCTGTATTTCAACTTATTGCATCATAATAAAACAGAACTGTAGAACAAACTGGCTGCTGCTCTTAATATTGGGATCTACTATCACAAGTAATTTCATCAGAATGGTGCAGGAGAAAAGAGGAAGTTTTAACATTAACATTTAGAAAACACATTTGAATGTGTCAAAAATTTTCTCAGATATAAATATTGTTTCAAATTGCTGGCATGTCAGAGATCGCCTGGTATGTTCTATGCAAAAGGCAAAAGTGCTTATTGCTGTGAAATATGGAGTACTTGCTCTGTTGAGAAGACAGATTGTGGGATTTTTAAGGACAATTTTTGATGAAGCACCTACAGGAAAACCTTGTTTAACATAATAGATTTTTAGAGACAATAAAGTAAGCTGGTGTCAGAAAAGTCATGAAACTGATCAGTACACAGAGGTATACCCAGAGAGTATAAGAATTGAGCTCAAACATTCAATAGCCATCCAATAAACCTGTTGTGCTAGTAATTTTGTTTGTTTGCTGCTCCTCAGATATCTTCCAATGAAAAAATTACTTCTAAGACTCATGTCAGGGAAAAATGCTATCATAAGGCTCAGATTACTCTCTGTGCTCGTCAATTCACAAGCTGTTTTGGCTGGCTGATAATGCCTCCAAGTAACTGTTCTGCAGCAGCTTATAAATATAAAATCATAGAAAATTGAGCAGAAGATTCATTCAAACTGAAGACAGGTCTTCAAAATTAGAGTGTCTCCAGGTTCCAAGGAAAATTCCTAAAGGAATACTTGAAAATAAACCCATGATCTGTCAGAACGATTCATTCAAGTGTATCTTCATCATCTGATAGGAAAAGTAAAATTTTTCTTGATGACAGCATAACACAAGCATCTTAGTATTAAACTTAGATAAGGAGGTTTATCAACAGGAAATATAGGTAGCAAAAGTAGGCAAAAAGATTTTGATATATATTTATATTTAAAACAAGACATTTTTCTTGCTTTTTTCAGACCAGCTTTTTTCTACATGGTCTGCTGTCAGTCTACCTCATCATAAACATAACTTTTCAATATTTCAGACAAAGGTCAAATCAAAATTAAATCAAGTATTATCTAGCTTTTGGAGGAGACTGGGGAGATTTCTAGTTGATTAATCCAAAACAGCTACATATAAGAAAAACAAACCAAAAAGCTGCAACAAAATTTATCACTACAGTTAAAACTTGCTGGGAAATGTCTCAGAGTATTTCAGAATTTTAAGTGGCACTAAGGAAACAAAGTAGTAGCTACGTGTGGGAAGCACAATTTCCTCAACCCATTGATGTTCTGTCTAGCAACACATCTCACTTCATTTAGAGTTGATACTTTGCATGATACACATTTTTAGCACTATAATGAAGAAAAAAAAAGGACATTCAGATTGTCCTCTAATCTGAAAAAAATCAGAGGATGTCTAATGTTATCCTATAAGGTGCTAGTATTTAAAGGCATACTATGCACTTAAGTAATAAAACAGTTGCATGCCCTGTAGATACTATTTCATTTCCAAATTCCTCATGCATTTATTTAGTTATATTTGAAATATAAATCAATGTGCATGATAAAAAGTATTAAAACTCAGATGTCCCAACTTAGCATGTTAAATATTCAGAGAAATAATATTTGCTCTGGTATTGTTGATCCTGAGTTTATGCAGTGCAGTGTATCCCACAGTAATCCAAAAAAGATTTTGTCACAGATAATTCTACAAAGTTTACCATGCTCTGCAATATTCTCCTCAGAACAAGGTTTTCATCTTGTTTTGATATTTCTTAAAACAAAAGTCTGACCTTCATTTTTAGAATAGTATTCTTTCAAACCGTATACACTTGTTTTAATACAGTTTATTGATCATTAATTTTTTTAATTACTTTGTCTAGCAGAAACATGCCACAGGGTAACAGTTATTCTTGTCAAGAGCAATATCTTATTGAGATGTTTCAAGCATCTATTTCCTGTACAACACCTCAAGGTCCATTGAAATATCCAGAAACCAGAAAAGGTGGGGAACAGTAACAGTTACCTTCCTGCTTTTTTTTACTGCACTTAGTAAGCTCAAAAGAGCATAAGTATTGAAAAATAAGACTCTCATATACTCATCTATAACTTTGGTTTAGAAAAACTGCAAAACTGGAAAGTCCCTTTCAATTGATCTCTAAATGTATGACAATCAACTTTTTCACCTTCTCAAAACACGACAAAATGTGTATTTAATATGTTTATTTTTAAAGTTCATAAAATATCTTCTACAAGCAGCACATCTTTTCAACACATCTACAACTACACTGCAAAAACCACCCTTCTCTTTTTAGTCTTCATATACATAAGCTAATTTTCCAGTCTTTTTTGTCTCTTAATTGTACCTTATCCATGAATTGTATCTACCACAATCACAGCTAAGTTTTGTACTGCTGGTAGTCTCAGACAGAGAGCAGCCTTGCAGCCTTGAATGCAATGTTTGCAATAGGAGTTGGAATGAGGACATGTTGTGACATCATTCTCAGAGCTATTCAGCCCAAACAGCATAAATGCTTAATTGCTGTTTCAGTTGCACTAAAGATATAATTTAGCTGCTTAGCTGCTAAACCTGGGAAAAAAACAGATATAAGAAAGTATAATTGTTTCCAATTTCCAATCTCAATGTACAAAGAACTTAATACTTACACAAAATTCCCATATTACAAATGAGAAATGTCCTTCACCAAGAAATGTCCTTAGGACCTTCTGTTCTCTATATCCTCAGCTTCATAGCATCAAACCAAGAATAATAAGGACTTAGAGAAATAATAGGCAAAATAACAGCTCCCTTCCAAATCTGTTTAATTCAGCATACACTGTCATTCATAAAACTTGGCAATTTTTGCATTCACTCACCTTCAGGATTGAGCTCTGCCATATGAGCAGCAACAGGACAAAATGGGGAAAAAAAAAAACATGAGATATTACTCAAATTTTAAAAAAAGGAAATATAACAGGGGTTTAAAAACTTAAGGCACATTTATTAAGTAGACAATACATAAAGACATAATACTAGCCAAAACCAGACATGAGACCATATTCATCAATAGTGCAACTCCATCCAAGTGACTGACTCATCAAGCTTCAGCTGTCTGAATCCCACAGAGATAGACTGAAGAGTGATTTGGCCACAAATATGGATATCTTTAAAAAACTAAAGAGGAAACAGTCTCTGTTCAGATAAAATGAAGTCACAAAAGTCTTAAAGTTTGTTTACTAGGGTATTACACTTAGGGATTTGACTGCCAAGTAACAAGTATTTGTACGTAATTTCACAGAACTATCTCAAATTAATTATTTAAATAAATATATAAAAAATTGGCAGATCCTAGCCCTAATCCTAATTATGTTACTTTACTTAAAAGTCTTCGAAATTCAACCAACCAAAGATAAGTTTTTAAAATTTATTCTTCAGTTTTAATAATTCTGTTAGTTGTCATGTCTGCTTGTTCTTTTTTTTAATAGACTATAAACCATCAAACACATTCAAGATGCAAGCTTTTCTTACTTCCCTAACCAAAAGGGTTGCAAAATCCAACTTAATATCTAAAATAATTTAAGCTTTATTAGCATTACCTGAAAGAAATAATACATTTATTTTCCAGCCTTAGGAAGCAAAATTACAGAAACAAGACCAGCAAAAAAGCAAGCTTTCAAAATCAGAGGATCCAAGACACTCACTAGTGTGCTACCTATTCAGTCATTCCAAAAACCTGTCTAAGGCCACATCACTAATTTGGACAGTTATGAATGCACAGCATCTCACAAGGAATATGTAGTCAGAATCACAGGACAGAGGGACTGAAGTTGTACAAGCTGTTCATACAGGTTCCCAATTAAAAGGGACGGCTTCCTTTTCTTTAGAAACACCCAGTTCATTATTTTTCTAGAAATAAACATTTCAGTCACCACACAGCCAAGACTACCATCATAAACACAATGCTTCAAGTGTGAAGTGATACAAAGAAAATATTTACATAAAAGTGTCGATATAGGATAAGGTACTCAAGACCACCACCCTCCACGGAAGCCCTTAGTATACATGCACTTCTTTCATGCCAATCTACTCCATTTGTGCTGGCACAGCTCTGTCTTTGCACAGTGAACCAAATCAGCAAATCTGGCTGAGAAACAACTGGTGTCTGTGTGACCAAACAGGGGAGGAGGTGCAGGAGCAAAGCCAAGCAGCAAGAACTGACAGCTTAAACTGGTTTATGCAACATTTAACATGTAAGCCTTGCCTAAATACAGTTTCTCAGTAGCCTGACACATTCACAAGGCTGAGTGTAGAACACTAAGCTAATAAACCTTCAGTTATGGATAGCAGAATACATTTACATATTCTATCACTAGGACACTGTAACATCATAAAATAATATTTCTTGGGCTTGGTTTATTATTTGGAATGAGTATGTTCATCTGTTAAAAAGGAAGTGAGGAATAATCACTCCCAATGCTTATTCAGATCTCATTCTCTGTGGGGAGGCATTATCATCACATTTGTTGGCAGACCAGAAGGGTGAAAAGTCATAAAGATGTAATAAACTTCTCACTCCAAGAGGTGGAGCAGAACAGAAACAAATTGATAGGACAGAGTGAGAAAGCTGGTACAGCTGTTTCCCAAGCAAAAAGCTTCTGATTTTACCTCTGTAAGACCAATTACACAAATTGATGCAACATAAAATATTAACTAAAACTGAAGACTAGCTAAACATTATTTCTTTAATTACTACTGCCTTTAGTATATTTCAAAATAAGATTTATAAGAAACACATAGGAAAAAAGGCTTCAAAAAAAAAAGGCACATCACTTTCAAGCCTCCAGTGGCTTACCTGTTGGTATATTATAAGAAACCATGCAAGTCCCTTCTAGTTCTGGTGGAGAACAATTCTCCTTCAAAAAGACAGACAGGACCACAGTTTCTGATGAATCTGGTTCTAAAAACAACACAAAATGAAACCAATTAACAGGAGCATCCAAATGAAAGCAGCATATTTCCTAGCACTTTGGGAATTATTTTACTAAATTATCCTTTCTCTATTAGTTCACCATTATCAAATCACTGGACAAATCACTGTACTGCCTTTTTTTTTTAATCCTTAATTTGTAAAAGGCAAACTAGGGCCTCAAAGTATCTTGAAGCATAACCTATAAAACAATTCAGCACACTGAACATGGCAAATATAAAAAGAAATTAGATTTACATTGTAATTTTGGCATTCTACAAAGCCATTTGCTTCTATCATGTGTTGAGAAAATATAAGAACCGCCCCTTCAAATGAGAGTAGCAGTCAGTAAAGCCCTGTCTCAACAGGGACTATTACTTCCCATTTCAGAGCAGAAATGG
The DNA here is from genome assembly GCF_000277835.1 of Geospiza fortis. Lineage (NCBI taxonomy): Eukaryota > Metazoa > Chordata > Aves > Passeriformes > Thraupidae > Geospiza > Geospiza fortis. The sequence goes on from NW_005054361.1 coordinate 554,884, forward strand.
CCTGCAGTTCCAACTGAAGCAGCAGGCACACTTGTCTGACCTTCAGCTCCTCCACATAGTCTTAAAGGCAGCCCCACCTGCAGTCTAACCAACAACAGCTGGAAAAATTAGGATCCTCAAAAAGCTGATTCTACTTTGGGAACAGACGGTAGACTGTTACCCAGTTGACAAACTTACTGTCCCTGTTTGTAGATCAAGACTGGCATTTCTACATAGACAGAAATGTCAGCCAAACAAAATAACCCAAGACTACAGAAGTACTACAGGATAACTGGGGGGGGTTTGCCTCTATCATGAAGCTGCCACTCTGTCTCTCTTCACCTGTCACACATCATATCACAACCAAGGAAACAACTCCCCTCTTTCCTACTTCATCTTCCTCCACCAAGCCATGTCAAAAAGCTGCGGAGTGCAGGCAAGGCAAACCTGTAATTGCTTTAACCACTGCAACAATGTATATCTGCAACAATGCACTCGCTGGAGGCTGGGCTATACCTTTTCAAACCTCAGAAAAAGTAACAGAATAATACAACAGCTGTGATGCTAGTGCCATAATTTACCCAAATCATTAAAGACAAACTGGTCGCAGGTCACTGCTAATGGAGCTTGCACACACACGGCTAGGCATGGCTTCTGTGCTGCCACTCTGCTCTGGATTGTTATCTAGATCAAGAGACATACAGAAGTATTTAAAGGAAGCAACTAATTAATCTGCACAGAAGAAAAAAAATCCATAACCAATAGAAAGATACGAAAATCTGCAAAGACCAATTCAGCAACAACGCTTAAGGACGTAAAATTTCAACTTCAAAACAAGTATTTTCATTTTACAATTCTTATTTACTCACAGCCAATAATGATGCACAGTAACTTTCAAGATCACATAAACCTGAGGGGATTTCTCATGTTTATTGTCATTTTAAACCAAGACACACTACAGCTAAAGTATTATTTGAGGGCTTAATACCTTGCATGCGTCAAAAGCATTCCTTCAAATCCAAACAAATATAAAACTTTGCATTTGTTAGGTGATCATAGTGAAAAAAAACCCCAAGAAGAATAAAATCAAAGATAGCCAAAGAAATTACTTCCTTTAACTGCAAACAGAAATGCATAGTCTTCTGAATAATTTCAAGTTTTGGGGTTTTTTTACTGCAAACAAAATAAGAAAATCGATATACAGCATACTCAGCACAACAACTCCAGATAGTGAAAGCTCAGCAAAACTGGAGTGGCCCTCATTTCTTCTGTCGTGCACAGCTATTCCACTGCAAAACCAATGGATATCAAAACAGTGTCCCTAACTCATATCTAAAATGAAAGTATAGTGGTGACTGAGATCTGAATGTGGTCAGCATAGACAGAGACCATATTTCTAATATTACCTATTTTGCATTGCTGGTCTACCAAGGAGCTCACTAGAGCCAGGTTAAATCAATTTAGAATATTATTACTTCTAAAATTACTCAAGTATTAGGAAACTACTTTGACTACTTTAACTTAATTAACATCAACACTGATTTAACAATGTTTAACAATACACCAGTTATCGCAGAAGATTCTAGAAAAAATTGAATTCATGGTAACTCCTACATTTGGTACTTTTGTTTCACTAAAAGGTACAAGATGCATAAACAAGAAAAGAGAATGGGGAATTAACTGTGTCTTCTCATTTAAAGAAGCTTATGAAATATATAAATACATCATTCATTTGAACTTCTTCGAGCAGACTTATCACTGATTTTATCAGAATTGTGGTTTTATCCTGTATCATTTTTAGCACTAAAAAATGCAGAGAAAGATGTTGGACCAAGTACAAGTAAACCACACTAGTCTGAGGGGATCTGGTTCAAACAGTTCAGTTACCCTCTGAATTTTACACTCTAGACAGAAAGAGAACTTGCAAGATCCTCAAAAATTAAAATCCATTAATATTCTTAGAAGATCATCCTAAAGTCAAAAATAAAAATCATGATCCTTTTTAGGCAATACTGAGGAAAAATTACACTTGCACGCACATGCATGTGCACGCATACACACACTTTCTTTACAATCAGTTGCAGGCACCAGATCTCATGAAGAACTGCAATTTTCTAATTAGATTTTCCTACATTTTTTTAATTGCTAAAGCTATGAAAGTATTTTTACAAAAGAAAGTCTATTTTTGTTTATTGACAATCAAAAAGGCAGCTGAAGATTATAAACTTCCCATTTGAGTAACCAAACATTTATTGCCATTGGAAAAAATATTCTCATGACTTCCAAAACTACTTCATTCTATCCAAAGAATGTTTCTGTGATGGCTTACTGATAAGCCTATCAAAATTAAAACTGCAATTACTTTCTGACTGGAGCAGAAGGCTTGCTAAAATGACACCGTGTCATACTAAGGAGAAAAAAAAATAATTATGTATTGTATTTCAAACTTCTCTCATTTTCATGTTCTAAGTGAAATACACAGAAAGTAACAGGTTTGTTACAATTTGCCACCACTATTCAAATGCTACTGTCTGAGTTAGGCACAGTACCTTTACTGTGAGTGATGGCACTGCCCCTGCTTTTACCTCACTGTCAGTGGCTTGCTGTGAAGAAAAAGATGAAAAGAGATGAAATTCAATGTTCCACATGAACAAGCAAACACAATAAAAGCAATATTACTTTCCTACCATCAACTTGGTAAGCACAGAATTAACATTAAAGGACTTATCATTTCTATGACAGATTAAAATACACAAAACACATTTCTGAGTTCCTTCTGAAAATGTGAAGTCTCTGTTTGAAATTCCCTGCAAAAAGGATAGCAAAAGGTCATGAATGTAGTATATATAAGAAACGAATACACTCTGATGTATATATGAATATTTGAAACTGTTTTGATTGGCACACTACTTTTCACTGTATATTTATTCAAATTCTGAAAATACCTTCAGCTATTCAGTAGGAAAAGGTGACTTCCAATCAGCCAATATATTATATACACAACATAGCATCTACTATAAAATCATCACACACCATTTTATAATCAGAAATATACCTGAAATTCAAAATAAAATTCTAGCAGGCACTTCAATACTCCTGCTAATTTCTATTTCAATAGGCAATTCCATCTACTTCAACATTTGTCTTGACCTTGTGGTCTATTTTAATCTTATTTTATGTTTATATTTTATTTTGAACAGGTCAGTCACTACAGTTAAACAAAATGCTCCCATTTAAACTATTATAAAGAAACACTTCTCTCACTTCTGCTATAATACCAAATTACTTATTTGACCTTATACCTTCTCATTATAAAACAGTAAATTAAAAACAGCATAAGGGCCACTTCTGCAAACTTCATAAGAAGTCAGAAAGCTGGTAGGCTCTCTGGGTTCCAGAAGCAGGACTTTCATTTGTACATTGTGCACCTTTCTCAGCTAAAAAAACAACAGATGCTCTCACACAGGCTTGTCACGCTCTCTGGTGACCAGTGGTTGATTCTGAAACAATAACAGGGGTATAAAGATATGGAACCTTACCATATTCAGCTTTCAGAAATTACCTGGATTTCCTGGATCAGAGGCCACACACAGCAGGTGGCATTAAATAACGGAATGGTCCTCCACTTGCTTATCTACACTATTTTAATACTATATATCCTCTTTGCTTTTTTCACACAGATTGCAATTTCAATCTTTTCACAAGTGCAGAAGTAGCATCGGAAATCCTGTCGCTCCCAAGGTAACTGCAGAAGGCTTAAAATTGTTCCTACATTTGCTTATTGATCCTTCCCCACAAAGTATCTTATCAGATTTTTCCTTCCTAGGCAGCTACTGAAAGAACCCACAGAAAAGCCGACCACACAGGAAACTAAGATATATGGATAGATAAAGATTCAAAGCTGTGGTTTGATTGATAGACTGAGTTACTCACATATGAAACAGACCAGTTGCATCTGGAAGGTTGAGCAAATGAGTGCAGCAGCATTAGAGCATTCTGTGCACCTAACAATTCCAAGGGTTGTGAGCAGATTATTGCAGCTAGCCAAGACCAGGTCACACTGTCCTTTTTTCCACAGACAAGTGCTAGGACACTAGCACACATTATAAAGAAGTCCATTTACCAAAGAATAATATCCTTATGTATTTTTTAAACAGTAAGTAGCTGTGAAAAATCAGTTTTGCCAAAAGTAGTGGCCAGAAATGGACAATTAAAGATGTTATAGTGCAACAAGTATTTTGCATGTACAAGTATGTTACCTACAAGCTTTCCCAAATCCCACTTTGACTAATTTTTGTAAACTACATAGGTATACAACATGAATAAAGTAATTACGCTGCAACACCAAAGAATATTGAATGATAGCTTGTTGGAGAAAGATTTTTTCCTAGAATACAGCTTGAGTGGTTTGAGTATTCTGTCTTTGAAAGATCCAAGGGTGACACTTTGTTTCCCCCAACGTTTACCACTGCTCACCACTACGAAGTTATTCCAGACCCTAACGTTCTTGTTCACGTATGTTTGCTCAGCCAAGAATCTAAAGGTCTCCAGATAGAATACAATTAAATAATTTTAATAATTCTAGTTAAAATCTTTAATAAAAGTGGGTGCTAACTGATGGAAAAGTAGGCGCTAATTGAATGAGCGGGCCATGAAGCTCATTCACACAAATGTAAATAGTAATCACTATGCATGATCAGTCATTATTTACTCATATGAAATCAATGGGTTTTTTGGAGTAATTTCCTTTTTACAGGTACGTACAGATTCTTCATCCAAATCAGGTGAAACTTCTGCCGTGACAGTTACATCTCTCTGTTTTTCAGATTCAGGCAAAATATCTTAAAGAAAAAGAACAAAGCAAAAGCAAATCAGTTCTCCTTTAAGAAACATTCAGCTACATTCCTAAAAACAATACTATTTCAACAGCATCAAATCTGAAAGTTAGATCTCTACACCTACTAGTGTAAAGAAAAAAATAGCAATGTGTATGATTTTGGAAATTTCCAAAATCTTCACAATTTCATTAGATTTCTACAGACAACCTAAACATGGATCTCATTCTGGGTTTCTGATTTCTGTATGAAAAAGGATTTAGATGCATTCTATAACAAGATTTTACACCTAATATCCATGATCTTCAGAGACTGTAAGGTATTTTTAAACTTTTGTCCTCACATGCATATGTCAATATACGATGAATAACTACCTTCAAAATAACACCACACATCTCATGGCACTTTCATCTAAATAATTTGATAGCAAATATGTTAAACAAACAAAGATTCTGTGTCTAATAGTCTAATCTTCAGCAAATTCCTCTGCATTAGGAGGTATACCAAAGTTTTTATGTATAGACCATTACATGTGGCTTGATTAAAATAGACACCAGATGATTTCTAGGACTATCAACATACAAGGCAAAAGAATGCTACAAACTCACTAAAATCCATAATACAAAACCTTATGCCAATTCACACATTAAAAAAAATACATATATATACAAATTAAAGCCTTAAAAACCTTGAGGAATTACATAACCTCTTAAGAGTCCAGAACAGCTCTAGGGTATTTGCATTTTTTCTAAAAAGCATTTCTATTTTTAACATACTAAATGTATTGGAAAATGAAAAATCTGAACAGGAAATATATAGTTCCTAAAGTAACAAGTAAACAGTTGATGTAAAGGGCCAATTAACATATTAATTGAATAACTGAGAGTATGAGCACATTCAGAAAGCTGCAAGAATTTTATTACACACAGAGTTCTGAAAATGACCTAGAACTAGTAGACAGTACATTATATCTTTCTAACAAGAGGGTCAAGGGAAAAGATTTTGATAACGACAGAAAACAAGTATTCATTTTCTTGTGCTCAGAGAGAAATGCCTCCTTTTACTACAAGAAAGAAAAGCAAAACCTAAACACATTTCTCCTAGAAAAGAAGTTTAGGCCTGTTTCATACTGCCACAATTGCAAAAAACTGGTCCTGCCAATTACACATAGCTCAGCAGGGTCCATTCTTTTTCTATCCCTTCTTAACCATTTCGCTTCTGGTTGCTTCTTCAAGCTAACAATGTTGCAACCTCTGTCATAGAGTCATTTTTCTATTAGAAGTACAACAGAGATTACAATCAAAGTGTACATGTAAGTTTCAGCTTTTTGTTACTATTAAACTGAGCCAAAACACGTTTAATCACTTACGTCATCCAGACTGATGCAAGTAACATTAGATTTAAGTTAGTGTAACAGTTAAGATTTTTAAATATTTAATCAGTTTATACTGTAAGTCCTTATTCTTCTAAATGTATAAAACAGCTTAAGTTCAACAGTTTAATGGTCAGCACTGGACAGAAAGACATTTATGGAAATAAGTACCATAAGGTTTTTTAATACAATGACCTAATTCTAAATACCTTCCGCATTTGAAAGTCAAAATGAAACAAAGAAAAATTATTTCCATATAAGGGCAGATATTTTCAAAACAACACAAATTCTGACTGGACAAGCATGAATTCAAAAGACAAGAAATGCAACGGGTCATTTTAAAGATTGTGCTTAGGAGTAAATTAATGGCAACCAAGGCTCATGCTGAAGTTTTAAGAAAAAAAAGCCAAAATGAAACAAAAGCCAAAACATACAAAATTGACATGTATTCTTCACAAGTAAAATGTTTTGTTGTATAAGAATGTTCTCATACAAGTTTTACATCCAGTTAAAGAAACTCAAACACAGCATCATTAGGACATCTCTCCACAAAAAAAGAGTATCCGCAAAAACTCATCTGAAAACACCACTTAGATCAGATTAGACAAATTGAGGAAGAAAGGGAGTTTAAGCAAAAAGAATGGTGAAAAAATCAAAAATATTCATAGCAAATTTATCATACATAACAGTTATTACAAAATTTTAAAAGGACAGCTACAGTTCCTTTCTCTCTCCTTAGAGTTTCCAGACAACATGTTGAAATTAACAAGCTGAAGTTGATTCACTTCAAATTTGTTGACTTGTTCTTTCTGCCAGGCTTTTCTTTCCTTTGCTTATGACAGAGAGACAAAATTGTCAAATACCCATAAGGATGGACTGTGGTAAAAATCAGTGGAATTTTTCACATCTGTATGCTTAAATAACACATTACTGGATTCAGAAAATTAAAATCCTGATATAAGTCTACCATGATAACGGATGAAGTCACATGTAATTACAAAACAAAGAAATTCCTGTGTTGCAGAATCAAACTCATGCTCACAGATAAATAAATTTATTTTCTAGGAATTTCAGCTGAGAGGTTTTTCTTTTTTTTTTCACCTAGAAAACCATGACTATTTCTTTTATGCGTTTTAAGAACATGCTATCTATCATGAAGGGAAAAAATTAATTTGTTCTTTCTATTTGTTGAAGATTTATCCATAGTTTCCTGTAAAATCACATGCTTCCAATTCCCTGCACAAACCAGGCTGTTCAAAAATACAGTTATGAAAACTTTGAGGATCTCTGTAGAAATTATGTGCCCTTACTTGAATAAAATCAATGCCAGTTATTAGCAATGTATATATATTCCAGAATTTATTATCATCAGATATGTCATTCTGTTCTACAAGACTGCTTTTCAATAGTCAAGCTAACAGAAAAGTTGCTTTTAAAAAAGTCATTTTTTGTTAATTTCACAACTTAAAAAGTCATTTGTATTAATAAACTGAATTTTTCAATACTTTCATTCTCTCTGAAACCTAACTACATCAGATTGTTGAAATTCTTAAAGTTTTCTTGCCTTTGGGTAGTCCCTGCACCATCAATTTTTATTCTGAACCGTTGCACTAATGAGAATTATCTACAACCTGATGTAAATAACTTCAACCTTCCAACAGCATTATGAAAATACAAAGAAAAAAACCTTTATCCAAGGGCTTTACTGTCTAGGATTTATTTTTTTAATCTTAAATATTAAATTTTCTACAGAAATGTAACTATCATAAAGTCTGAAACTAAAATATTTTAAAATGCTAAAAGGAAAGTCAGGTGAATAAAGGTATATAAAAATATAGAACAAGAAAGAAGTATACCTTGTGTTTTTGTGGCCTCCCTGATAATTTTCTGAAGCTCTTTCATTTCAGCATTCATTTCTTCATAGTTTATTTCCCTAGAATCAACCTTAGGAGCCTGGAAGAGTGAAGGATCAGTTCCAAGGTACGAACATTGAAGATGTCCATCATCACTCAGAGTGACTATAACACCCTTCAAGTCTCTGCACAAAAGAAAAAAAAATAAAGCTTACTAAGAAATTGGGAAGAATCACAGAAGCAATAACATTAATAATAATATTTATTCCTTAATTAAGACATCTTCATTAATATTACTCCCACTCAATGCAATCATACCTAAGAATGGATTTGTTTTAGATTACTAAAGGGCCCTCAGAACCTGTGAATCTCTACAATTAGGAGAGGTAATGGAAAGGATCAGAACAAACAAGCTGAATACACTGGGCAGTTGTAACCTATTTATTCATCTAAGTCTTTTGAAGTTGCAATATTTAGATTACTATACAGGAAAAGGAATCTGGGGGAGGGGAAAGGGAAGGGAAAAGAGGGGTTAGAAGAAATCATGAGCAGATGGAAGATGCTCACAAAGAAGACAGCTTTAGGGCTTTGATGGTATTAATAGCTCCCCTAACCAATTATTTGGCTGCTATTGCAGCTACTGTGCTGGCTTCAAAACCAGGCTGGCTCTTCCCTGCAGTATCCATCTGAAAGGAAACCACACAGATCCAGAGCATTCCCCTTACACTCCTCTGAATCAATACAAGTGAGTGTTTTATTAGCTACACTATAGTCTCTTTTCTCTCAAGGGAAAAGTACCTCATTGCTCCTACAAAAATCTCACTCGTTTTGCTTATCTGATCTGTACAATGCAAATGCAAGATTCAGGAAAGTATTTAACAAACTATGAGACAATAGGGATTATTGCCAGCATTTTGCTTAATTTGAAGCTTACTCCGAACACAAGAGAAACTGAACAGTACAAACCAGCGCAGAAATTAACAGCAAATGCTAGGAGCATCAACTTTCATTTTATTTTTTAAAATGCCTACTTTTAATTAAATAAAAAGCCTGTATTCTCTTTCATAATCACGGCATTACACATTCATGCCAGTAATTTGCTCTTACTCCATCCTTAAAATACCTTACAGCAGATACTGCCTTTGCATCAAACATGACTGCCATAAAAAGCAAAGAAAGATTAAATATAATTCTTAGATATAAAAAGTCTTTTGGACAAGAAGGCCTAATTCACTATCACACGAATCAAACCCTTGTAAAATACTGAATTTATGTAAGCATTCAAGCTATAATTCATATAGAATTAAAAAAAATTCTTTTCACTTACACACACTGATACCTTTCAAAGGTCTCCTCTAGTAAAATGAAAAGGCAGGTAGCTATGTAAAAGAAATAGAATTCTCTCAGGTTTCCTACACGGACTTGTAGCATGGCTCCAGAACTCACAGATAGAAAACCTCAATCCAAAATTTTCCATGGTAATAGTAATTACAAAAGTCAACAGATGTCACAGATTAATTTTGACCACTGATGGTCCACTTGTACTGTTCAAAATGTCTTTTTGTTGCACACTAAGGCCACAATCCCAATGGTGGTTCTACAGCTGCAATAAATAATCTGGAAAAACTATGCTGTGACTGAGATCATCTGAACTCTGTACAGTTATAACTGCACACAGGAATGAAGACCCTACTGGGCACTGTACAAATCAGTAATTACTGTAGGTAAGTTTAAGCTTTCTCTTTCTACAGAAAGCAATTGTTATTCAGTGAAAGAAAGAAATCTCTTTATTGAATTATGAATGTATGGAAATTGCTTGTAAGGGTTTTTTGGACCACAGGTACCTCCAGTCAGCCCTTCACTGAGGCTGGAACATGCAAATCTGAACTGCCTTCTGGAACAGAACATACATTAAAGGGCTCAAACACAATGTTCATCTTATCTACCATATAAGCTCATCTTAACCAGAAACATTCTTTTTTGGGACTACTGCTTAGTGCTACAGAAAAGCTTCCATTTACCACTGCAACTTTTAACATGCAATTTTCAGCAGGCCCTACCAAAAAGGTAACCGGAAGCTGTCTTTGTGAGCACCATAAGGTTGGAGATGCCAAGACTCACACAACAAATACTTGAAGAAAAATAAGTGGAAGATTTAATACTAATTTTCAACTTACATACCCAGTACCTGTGCTAGCAGCCATCCTGTGAATGTCATGACTTTTCTGTGACCTGTGAGCTTGGGGCTTGTATCCTAAAGGGACTTTCTGACTATTCTCTCTATTTGAATATTTGTTGTTGATTTGTTGTTGGTTTCCCTGCTCAGGATTGACTCTGTTGTTTTAATTACATGCAGAACTGTCCATCCCAATTTTCTTATGTCCAAAAAGGTTTGTACAACACAAACCTGTGCTTACAGAATTCTGGATGGCACATGAAACAAATACATTGGGACAAACCTGAGTTCTCTAATATGAGAAATGTTAGGAGACAGACTATTAGGAATACTTGCACCACAACACAATCTTAGCAAGCATGCAAATAACACCCAATGTACAGGGTTTTGTCAACATCTGCCAAATGTTTGCAAGGAGCTTTACCATATTGGTCAGGGGTGCAGTAAAGTCTTTAAAACTGGGGCATTGTTGAGGCAGTGCATGCTACCAAATGCACTGCCCCACTCTTTGCTATCAAATTACACCAAATGATGCCTTTTTTTTAGGGGTAGGGGCAAAACAAGAGAAACAGCATCAGGAGCTTTTTCTACAACTGGATAAAGAAAACTTCTGAAAACAAGACAGTTTCTAGAATTGTCCAGCAACGCTTTGGACGATCTTAAAATTTTTCCCCAAATGTATACATCTGTTAATCTAATAAGGAAAGATCCATGAGGAATTTGAACGTAAAACAAAAGGGCATGAAGAAATATCGCTACAAAGTCAGCAATAAATCTTTGATGATATATACTAAGGTATAATATATTCAAATGTGGTTTGTAAATACAGCCCTTCCTATACACAATTAAGCTGGCAGTTATCTGCAGCTAATCAGTCTATCAAATGAGATCTATTTAAATTAATGAGGTGATTTACCTATGTAAATTATGCTTGGCTTAACCTCTGAGTCAGCATTACAGAATGCACATCCAGAAGCTCCACTTTAAAATTAACTCATTTCAACCACCTTTTCTGATAGTCATGACACCCTTGAAGTCTACACTATCTCAGAGACAAAAGCGTTAGTTTAAGAAAGCAGCATTACAAATTATACTTTTCCTTTGCTTCAGTTAGTGTTTTGCCGGGTCCCAAGAAGACTGTTCAACATGAAACATACCTAAGTATAAAAAAAGCCTTTCTCAGTAATCTTTCTTTGTTAAAAGCAGTCCATGATTGTGTACATCAATAGAAACAATAAGAAAAATATGGCTAAGCAGTTCTAATATATTTTTTATAATACATTCATTTCTCTGTTGGAATGTTTGTCAGTCAGTCAAAATTGCATTATTTTCTCAATCTTTTTTAACAGTGGTTAAGGACAGCAAGGGGAGGGGAAGCGTATTTTAACAGTTTTATAGAACTTTCCCCACAGCTACTGCTATCACACAATATCCTTGCAAATACCATTACTTCATTTGGCACATTTTGCATACAATCTGGAATTTCAAGTACTTGTTAAATTTCTTTTATTGTAAGCTATTCTTTTTTTACTATGTATCACACAATAGTCAGAGTAATAGTAAATCTAAGGGGACATTTTAACAGTGAGGAACTCAAAGTATAAAACAAATTATTCTGATATCTAAAATAACTTTACAGTACAAAGCAGCTCTGACACACATATGGTAATAATTTGAAAAACTATCTTTTATTGGATTCTGGGTAATAATAATGGCATATGCTTTTTGTAGGTCTTCTCTTACTAAACAAATTGCTCATAACATAGTTCTTGAAGAAATTAAAATGCTTTGCATGTTTCCAGTTATATAATACCAAACTGATCACTCAAACAAATTATTTAGAGGTTGAATCAGTAGTTCTGTTTTACTTGAACGACACATGCTAAGCTTTGGACAACTCTTAGGACAAGGTCTTGTTATTGACACCATTTGCAGCTTTAATTATTTATAATAGCTCATAAAATTTCTACTTCAATTTCAGAAGTGGTCTTAATTGCTATTACTCAAACGAACCATTTTAGAAAACAAGATTCTTTGCAATAGTACTTTCTGCTCCTTATTGACAATATATTATTTAAAAGCTACTAAACTAGGAAACTAATTCCTGGAATTGTGCTCAAGCATTTTGAAATCATTTCTCTCCTGATTTTATCACCCTTTGAGCCAATTCTAGGCAAGAGCACAACTCAATCGCACTTTTTAGTTTCGTGCTTTTGAAAACCTAAATTATTCTAAGTTCACTACCATTTCAGTGTCATTTTAAGGTGTAACTACATGAAGTATTTGACAAAACACTGAAGGAAGATCAGACTAGGAATAACTAACGATAAGAACTTTCTAACATGAACTAATGGGAATAAAAGTAAAAAGCCTATCTAACTCATATTAAACATACACTCCAAAATCTCAAGTATCCCCACAGCTGAATATTCAAAGTACATCCAGTGTGACTCAATGCAAGCTACTACTGATACCTAACTGTCCTGCACATCTCTAGAGCACTCTCAGGCTTCTTTAAAATGCTTAGTAATGCTCAGTAAAAAAATCTTGGTTCAACTTACATTAGAAGTAATACTCATATGTGTAAGCCTTCCCCATGCTGCTATTACACATGAAAACAGACAACCTAATTACTATCAAAAATTAAAATGTTTTGAAACTATTTATATTATATATTTAGCATGCTTTGCACACTGCAGAGGGCACACAAACAAATAATGTAAACATAGTGCTCAAATATAATTATTTAACAATATGTCATTATATTAAATAGCATAAAGGGGCTGCTTTACAGAAAAGCATCCTTCATCTTTCCCATTTGTATGTTGCCTTAGGATGGCTGAAATTAAAAGAATACCAGATACTAATCTAGTTTAAAAAATTATAAAATGTATGCAAGAAGAAGAGGGAAATGAAACATGATTTCATCTTGATAACCAATGGAAAAGCAGTTAAAAAAGGGCAGTTAGGACTAGAACAACATGTTAACATTTATCCCCTCTTATAAACTCTGAAATGCAGAGGGCCAGAACTGAGTAAAACCTGAATGTGACTATTTTAAATGGCTGAAGAATTCTCCACGTCTCAGGTCCTATATGGGTACTTTTGCTCCCTACTTGTGAGTGAAGACATCTCCACAGGCAGCTTTACATGGCGCCACTACACAGCAAAACAACAAAGCAGCCAGCACCAGGACAAACTCTCACCAGGCTTTAGCTTTTGTAGCCCTCCTTGTGTAGTTTTCTCTTTGAAAAAGACTCTGCCTAAAATGCCATCCAGCAACCAAATAAAAAGGAGTATTTTCCATCAAACAAAACAAAAAAGAATAAAAGAAAAAAGAATAAAAAAAAGGAGAAAAGGAAATTGACTGTTTTTACTTTTACTGCCAAGTTAAAAGCAAGCACTTCTCCCAGGAGTTTAGGTCGGGGGCCCTTTCTGCCAGAGCACTGCTGCCACCTGCGGGGCAGCAGAGCTTTCATACAGGTGAGCCCTGAGTGCTACCACGTCATGTTGTGTGAAGCAGGCACAGGGTTTTTTTACCAGGGTCACTATAACAGCTTAACATTAATTTCCTTGGCACAAGACAATCTTACCAGACCAATATTTAACAGTAAATGCCCTGGGACACACATCCCTGCACGAGACAACCTTGTGGTCCCTCCAGGCAGGGAACACACACACCACACACTAATACAGGCAGGCTAGGCATGAAATTTAAGCTTATGCTACAAGATGCATACAAAATGCAGAATTTTATCTGAAGGATTACCAACTTTGTTTCTTGCTGTTTTAAATATAAAATTAAAGCTATTTCAGAAGTAACAAAAGTTTTACTTAAAAATTATAGCAGATAGCCATCTAAAATGCAGTTTTAAAGTAAAATTAGTATTTGTCACCAAATAGAATAAAAACATAATATTCAGAGTGATGACACAGGCCTCCAGAAATATATGTTCTTGCTTTAAGCAAAAAAATATAAAGAGCACTGAAGTATAATGTATTCAAGGAAAAATTCATAATTTACACATTGCATTTCTCAGCATCACAGTTCCTTATCTAAGACACCTAGTGGCATTAGCAGAATTGAAAATGAATGTGAGGACTGACAAGAAAATTTGATTACTTTAGTAAGAGTGCAGCCTATACGCCAGAGCTCTAAATAACAAGAAACAAGAGAAATTGGATTGTGATTTCTCTGTGACAGTACCAGCATTAGCAACAAGAAAAAAATTAATATCAGCTGTGACACATTTAGAACATCTCCATGCTTCACTCTCTCTTAAGAGTGTATTTCTGCATTTGCACCTTCTTCATGTGAAACCTATAATCTGTTTCAAGCCCAAGCTCTCTTTGAAAAAGACTCTGCCTAAAATGCCGTCCAGCAACCAAATAAAAAGGAGTATTTTCCATCAAACAAAACAAAAAAGAATAAAAGAAAAAAGAAAAAAAAAAGAAGAAAAGGAAATTGACTGTTTTTACTTTTACTGCCAAGTTAAAAGCAAGCACTTCTCCCAGGAGTTTAGGTCGGGGGCCCTTTCTGCCAGAGCACTGCTGCCACCTGCGGGGCAGCAGAGCTTTCATACAGGTGAGCCCTGAGTGCTACCACGTCATGTTGTGTGAAGCAGGCACAGGGTTTTTTTACCAGGGTCACTATAACAGCTTAACATTAATTTCCTTGGCACAAGACAATCTTACCAGACCAATATTTAACAGTAAATGCCCTGGGACACACATCCCTGCACGAGACAACCTTGTGGTCCCTCCAGGCAGGGAACACACACACCACACACTAATACAGGCAGGCTAGGCATGAAATTTAAGCTTATGCTACAAGCTGCATACAAAATGCAGAATTTTATCTGAAGGATTACCAACTTTGTTTCTTGCTGTTTTAAATATAAAATTAAAGCTATTTCAGAAGTAACAAAAGTTTTACTTAAAAATTATAGCAGATAGCCATCCAAAATGCAGTTTTAAAGTAAAATTAGTATTTGTCACCAAATAGAATAAAAACATAATATTCAGAGTGATGACACAGGCCTCCAGAAATATATGTTCTTGCTTTAAGCAAAAAAATATAAAGAGCACTGAAGTATAATGTATTCAAGGAAAAATTCATAATTTACACATTGCATTTCTCAGCATCACAGTTCCTTATCTAAGACACCTAGTGGCATTAGCAGAATTGAAAATGAATGTGAGGACTGACAAGAAAATTTGATTACTTTAGTAAGAGTGCAGCCTATACGCCAGAGCTCTAAATAACAAGAAACAAGAGAAATTGGATTGTGATTTCTCTGTGACAGTACCAGCATTAGCAACAAGAAAAAAATTAATATCAGCTGTGACACATTTAGAACATCTCCATGCTTCACTCTCTCTTAAGAGTGTATTTCTGCATTTGCACCTTCTTCATGTGAAACCTATAATCTGTTTCAAGCCCAAGCTCCCTCACAGGCAGACAGGTTTATAACAGCTTTCAAAGGCTCTACTAACAGCTATGCCATTGTGAATTTATGATATGGAGAGCCTCAAAATTTATCCTTTCTCTAAGCCTTCTCTTCTCCTACTTCAAGGTAGTGGTTAGAGTTCATATCACTACAGGCAAGCTGGAGAGGCCCCTGGGATCTCTCCTTCCAAAATAAAAGAGAGGCAAGGAGATTCACAGATAAAATCTACACTCTAGTTAAGTTTATCATTTTAGATAAAGTATATTGCTAATGGTTGGCTTCCTGTAAGATAATACTGGGAGGTACACAAGGAAAATTAGACCATGCATAGATTATTAAGAGGTGAACAACAATGACCATAATGTGTCTTTAAAACCGATTTATTCTGAAAGCTTGAAGAATTACATAACTTTTAAAACACTCAACTCAAATTAGTTTACATCTTTCTCTTTACAGTTGCCTGCAAGTTTCAAAATTCACCAGCATTTCAGCAAGGAAAAAGTGTGTACTTTTGACTATTAGTTTTAACAATATTTATAATTGTATCCTCACCCTGCCTGGTAAAGAACAAAACTGTTTTTTCAAAGCGTCTCTAGCACTTTGCACTGCTTGCTGCCCCTCAGTTCCACAGCTTGACATAAATGTCCCATGTGCTCCTCCTTGTACAAAAAAAGTCTTTCAGGTTACTAGCATAATAATCAAGACATTCAAAATCAACAGACTGAAACTTCTCATAAAACTGTGTTTCAAACAAGACATCCAGCACTTTCATGGGTAGAGTGTCAGAATACATCCATAAATTCCAACCCACTGCTCAATAACCAGCTCCAAGACTTAGAGTTCAGAGACTGATACACGTTATAGTCCACTCTGTCACAACAAATGGCACACACAAATAATGGGCTAGCCAAAAAACAGCCCATGATATTTGTTTAAACACAAGGATCTTATTTAAAATACTAGAGGGGTGTTACCTGCCTTCTTATTCTTGAGAATTTCCACTTTTAAGGTTCTCTAGAACGATGAAGGTAGCAATATTTTTATTTAAAGTTGAAACCCTTACAAAATAATATGAGTGTAAAAAGTAGGTTTTTTGAAAAAGTAAATAAGTGGCATGCAATAAAATTAGGGGAACTGGCTGGCAATATGGGCATGTGCTTAGCATCATAGAGTAAATGCCATTTGAAGCTGGCTTGCTAGAAAATCACAGTACATGCTGAACATAGTATGTGGCACATCTATGTCATTTTCAGGATCAGAATCCTACTAAAGTAAAAGAAATACAATTACATTCATATTTTGTGGCTAGAATACACATAATAAATTTATCTCTTCAAAAGACCTTTGGAAAGGGTCTTATTTTCTATTGCCATCTCTCAAAAATCTAGTGGCAGATGAGCGATGAGAAAAACAGATGTAATCTTTTTTTCCCCTTAAAAAATATTTCTTTAAAATACAATTATGTTTAAGTAGAAAGATTCTAGAAATCTCTGCACTTAATTTCTCAGATCAGGCAACATTCTTACAGAACACTCAAATAAAAATTTATATATATACATGTATAAAACTGAACAGTTCATACTGTACGTCATAACTGGCATTGCCTCTATTACAGTACTACTACACAGAAAGGGAAAATCTTTCAACAAACTATAAAGTTTGATTCCTGCACTTTTCTTTCCATAAAAGTGTGTAATAAGTGCTAAGTTTTGCTGGGTTTATATGTAAGTTTTGCCATTTTTATACAGTGATCCTTTAACAGTTGTGGTAGCTGCGGTGATGTCAGTTATAATAAGGAATAACAGATGGGCTGGAATGAAGAACAAAGTATTTTCAAGCACCTGGATAGCTAAAAATTTCAATAAGAGGAGTTTTATTTTGACTCCACCCAGTATTACCATATATGTGGTTGCACTTTTACACCTTATATACTTAATTCAACTACAATATTTCTCCATGTTTTTTCCAGTTAAATTAAATTCCTGTAATTCCTGTTGGCTTTCTACTGTTTGGAGAGCCCAGCTACATAAAGTACATCCATCCAACCACCCAACATACTAAAGTTCTGTGCCAAAAAAAAGTTTTAATTTCAAGTTCATATTTGGACCAGGCCAATACTTTCTCACTAACAAACTGATTGCAGATTTTAATAACTCTTTTTAAATACTGGATGCTAAAATTTCATAAAAGCACATTTTGAACCAATGACTAAACACCAGAGTTGTGAACTCCAATTTTTTGATTCACCTAATTTATTTAAATTAAACTCATCAGTCTGTTGGGCTACATATCAGTTCAAAACTGGAAATTTATCCTGAGTCAAAACAAAGAATTTAAACCCTTGTTTATGTTCTCTTCTTTAAGGAGACAGGTTGCTGAATTAGAGACTTTTTATATAATTTTACGAGATAAAGTGCCATGAAGTTGCAAGCAAGTTAACTATGTCAGGCTCAAGCTATTACTCATACACATAAGTCTTGTTCTATGAAGCCAGTAAACAACACTCCATAGGGACTTTAAACCTCATTAGACCAGTAAGTATACAAACCACACATTTCTTACCAACCATTCTAATACTATGAAATACTAATAAATCAGAAAATCCCAAGGGAGCATTGCATTAAATATTTTTCAAAAAGGAAAAAAGATTATTTTTTCCATTCACTGCATTAACGGTAAAACTCTTTATTGTTTGGTGTTGTGGGAAAGATAGGTTTAGTTTTAAATGCAATAAACACAATATCTCTTTCAGCAGAGTGTTCCCCTTCAAAATGTAAAATGGGTAACCCTGAAGTGCAGCATCACATATCCATTGGCCTATGCTTCAAATGTGTTGGAAGTGGTGTAGGGACAATCTCTGTCTCCATCACCAAAAATCCTCAGCCTTGCAGTCAAGCTGCAGACTGATGGGGAGAGACTGGATAGGAACAGAGTATTGTAACACATAGTAAGGTACTAAGTCATAAAACCCATCCAACCCTTCCTCACATATTCTTTCACACCCAGCGTTAAAGCACTTGGAATTTTTCTGCAGGCACTCATCATTTTAGTGAATGATTTTTAGTAGAGTTGGAGTAAAATGATAAATCAGTACACATCAAGAAACGATTGCTTTAGTAAATTAGAAGTCACTGTCTTTAAAACTAACTTATATGTTAAAATATTGTAAAATACTCTTTTGCAATGCACTTGAGTAACTGTAACACAAGTGGGGATGTCCTGAGAGAAAGTCCAGTAGTCATGGCTATCAGCACCACGTGCAATAGTTCAATATTCAAACACTTATTAACATGATTACATAGAAAATTAAATTTCAGTGTCTGAATTAGTCAAAGTCTCTGCTTCTTTATTATTTATGCAAGGGGAGAGACTCACACAAGAAAAACATTACAAATTCTAGATGTAATGATTCACTTTATTTTGTCTTATAAGTAGTAAGAAAATTGGACACTACTATAGCAACTTAAATCAGTAATTTTTCAGCGATTCAGTAAGCTACAGTATTTCCTGCATCGCAGCCTACACAATGCAACCTCAAAGTAATAAATTTTAGCCTCTAATTCAGCAAAATCAAATACAGAACAGCATATGTCAAAAAATTAACACCAATAGCCTATGGGTAGCTGGTTTTAAGAGATGGCTGATTGATATATTACTATCTGACACAGTCATAATGGGCTCGTGGTTCATGTACCAATGTTAGGAGTTCAGACATGACCCTGACAGTCAAGACTGCAGTGATCACACTTGGAGAAGCCGTACTGGCAATTTGCAGACAGCAATCACTTCTTGATTGCAAACTGAGCAAAACAGAATCAGTGGTGATTCTGTGGGTCCCTATGATGTATTTATGGAATCACTGCTCCAAATAAACCTAGGCAGACTTCAAGTTCATAAAAAGCTGAAGTGTGGATAAAGCTTGCTGAGTAACCCTGTGCTTGTCATCCTGACCATATAAAGCATACTTTATTTCCTAGACTTTTCAACAGTTACTTTTGTTTAAAAAAGAAAATCTATTTTTTTCCCATCCCAAATAATGAAAATCTATTTACTAGCTTAACTCGAGCAAAAAAGTTGAGTGCTGGAAATCTAATATTTTAAGAAACTCAGAAATTCTAATTATTTGGAGGTAATAAATTACTTTGGAATAAAAAAACCTTTCCAGACTTCTTCATATTTCCACTCCAGAAAACACGCTGTTCCACCACCAAGTAAAATTACATTTATCTGCCAAATAAATGAAAGTGAATGCAAATATTCTAGCTGCTTTCATCAACTTGTCCATACCTTTCAACCCCAGGTAATGAAAGCAACTTCACATTTTACAAGGTACATGAATCATTATGTGGTTTATCGTTTTCAAGAATCTTTCTTCCTTTAAGAACAGTCTTGCTCACAGATATAGAGGTAGATAAAAATGATCACAAAATAAAATTGGTTACTGTATTCTAATTCCCAGATGTAGCTCCTAAAAAACAAGAGGCACTACATATGCAAAGCATCCATCTACCTACAGACAAGTACAAGAGAATCACAGAATATGCTGAGTTGGAAGGGACCCACAAGGATCACTGAGTCCAGCTCCTGGCCCTGCACAGGACAACAGTGTGCATAACTGACTCTATATAACAGCCACAAGTTTTGAAATAATGGGTCACAAATGTGGGAAATTAAATCACAATTTGCCATATTTAGAAGAGGTGACTTATCCCAAACACAAACTCACAAATCTCTGCCTCACTACAGTGGCTCTAAGTTTTTTATTTTGGGTATTACTAACCAAATTCTAATGTGGCTGAAGGGGAAAATATCCTTCATTCAACCCTTAGAATTGGTGATAAACTAAAGTACTAAGAGTCCCCAGCAGAATAGAGAGGGAAGAAATATCTTTCCCACAACACATCCCCTGAACTCTGAGGTTGGCTTCCTGTTAGAACTGTGTTTGCTGATAAATTCCATATGAAATCAACATTTTTTTGCCATATGGATTCCACCAGACCTAATTTCTTGGTGGACAGTCAAAAGCACAAATAACCTAAATTAGAGACATCGTGAAACACTGATTTGAAAAAAAAGAGATATTTGAGCAAGTTTGCAGTCTATTTCATTTTAAAAGAAAAAAGTCAGGCTACCTTTCGGCATTCACAGGCTTATCAGATATAACTTGAAGACTGTATACAAACAAAACCAAGAAATAAAGTGGAGAGTAGAGAGCTTCAAAAATGTTCAGAAGGAAAAAAATAGTCCCCAGTTTAAAGGCTTCATGCTTTCCTATGGCAAAACACAGGTTCATAACTTGGTAGTAATCAAAACAGAAACCCCTTTCCCAAGATCACATCCAAACTCTAAATAAGTGTATATATAATTCTCTATCTATGTGTTTAAATTCAACTCACACTGGCACTTCAGATGTTTGTGACAGAAATATCCCAGAGGCTGGCAACACGAGCTATTTTGCTTCAGACCAAATGCACCTTAACATAATGTTCTAGTTCAGACCAACAAGGACAGAGTAATTAATACTCAGTGCAATCAATCAGCCATTAAAAGATGCACTCTGTGAAACAGCTCTGCCAAGTGTCAAATAAATAGAAAAATAGTTGTCTAGGTATTATAATCTAGTCCAAGGACCTTTTATGGTCAAGCACATGGAGCTAGAATAATTCAGATACAGAAAACAAATACGACTTGTGATAAAAAGTGAGAAGAGAAAGAGACAGAGAGAGAGAAATCTTAACACATCTCAAGAAGCATCAATCAGTGACAAAATTGTAACATTCATAATCTGTAAGTGTAAGAGATATTGCCTATGAAATTTCCTTTGTAAAGGAGATGTGGAGGTACAAAGTAGGTCTTAGAAAAGAGGTCTCTCATGAAACAGAAAAAGGGAAACTCAAGTGCAGGAAAAAAGGGAACCGACTTTACAGTCAATTCTATTAAGATACTTAGATAATTAGATGGATACCAAGCAAATACTGCTGCTTACAACTGCTATTTCAACACTGAAATTTTGATCGCAGTAGGAATTTTTGTCATTCCTTCATGTAACTTTCCTAGATTTCAGCTGTTTCAGCTGCAGCATATGGACAGTTTCTCTTCAAACCGCTCTAGAAAGGTTTGGGAGGGGCTGTTTGTGGATTTGGTGGGGGAATGTTTGGGGGTTTTTAATCAACTCAGGCAGAACACCTAAACCATTTTCTTCAAGAGTTTCAGCTTCAGTGAGAATGTGTTTGCACAGCCACGACTTGAAAGATAACAACCCAGGGCACACAAAAATATAACTGTTCAAGCAGGCTTATCCATGGGAAGATAAATTTGTGCTGACACAGAGACCTAGGCAGTTCAATGAATTGAAATTGTCAGTGTAAGTGGTTACACTTCTGAAGCAATCCAGGCAGTGTGAAGTATGTAGGAGTCCCCTTGACATTAAAAATATGTCAGAAGCAGTAACTAATATACATTAGCAGAACCAGAACATAAACTTGCAAAAAAATAAGGGACAAACTTCTATAACAATTACAAGAACTGAACTTCCAGTTAAGTGACTAGTCACAGAGATATTCAGGAAAAACCCAAAATAAGCACTCAAAATTTTGCCTGCAGTTCAAGTTTCTGATCACAAGCTTTTGAAGCAAATTTCCAACATCCTGACAGAGAGCATTCAGGTTTTAACAGAAAGCAAAAAGTGTAATTTAACAGGTTAAAAATACATAACCTTTAGAGTGTAGAAACACCTAAAATATTCTAAGTAACCGCTTCTCCTTGATTCTATTTTTTCTTCCATGTTTGTGAGAATGTGATGGAAATCAAGCAGTTTGTACTGGAATTTAATCTCAAATGTTGTAGTATACTATTATCTTTTTCTACATACTGGTGTTGCTACAGAGAAATACTGCATTACATGTTATTTTAAGAGGAAAAATCAATTCATAAATAATAAGGAGGGGCATACATTGGAATCACAAGCTGCTTTTGTGAGGCAATCACTACTCCTGCCCCAAGGGATTTACGTAAAACAGCTTCTAATAGTGGTTTTCTTATCCAGCAAGCTAGAGTCACACACTAGAACTAACAGACATTATGCCAAGGAGAAAATCCAAATGAACACGTATGAACTGTAGAGACAACTGTTTCAGAGCGCTCCACTTATTTTGTAAGTATTATTGCAATAAAAGTGAAGAAAGTAATTAAATGGCAAACATTGTATTTAAGGCACTTCAGTCTTTCAGCAGTGTAGGATTAACAACTTTAGGCTTATTAAAGTCCTTAATATTATTTATGTTACAGTAGCGCTGTGCTCAGAGGCCCCAACTAAGACTGAGGCCCCTCTTGAGTACAAGAAAATCATTATCACATTGACTTACAAATAATTCCCTTTCAAAATACTAAAAAAACCCACCAAAACAAACACATATGCCCCATTTAAGCCAAATTACTATCTCTATAGGCTTTACTACAGTTTTTAGCTCATTTTTTTTAATGCCAGAAGGAAGTAAAAGCAGACTGCGTATTTGCCAATAGCCAGGTAAAAGCATAGCTCAGAAACATACAGCCCTGCACCTCTCCCTGCCTTTCAGGCCATTGGGGACAGGCACACAGATGGTCCTTGGCTCATCAGTACCTGTATAAAGAGGTTTGCATCACTGCATTGCTGCCTCTCTACCTGCTAAAGAACGCAACCCCAAGTCAAACTCTGGCATTCGTAGGTCTGTGGGAAATAGCAAATTGAGCTGGGACAGATTTTAGGCTCTCAAATTTCTCCCTAATATCAAACTGCTGAGTGTTGAAGTTCACAGGGAATAGGCAGAAGCTGCATAAACATTTTAGACACATTATTGAAACAGATGGTTCAATATAATGGGTTCCCAAACAAGTAATTGTATATACAAATGTCAGTGCAATCTGCTTTTGTAAACGTGAGTGGTTTTTTTCAAATTTTTGTAATTCAAATATTTTTTCCATACTTCAAAAGCTGTACTGTTGTATCCTGTATAATTAGCTTCTGGGTTATACTAAGTGGCCCACTGAGACTGTTCATTATTTTTCAGTTGTTAAGACCTGTTTGTTGGATGAAAGCCAGCCAAATTCTCTCCTAAAAAAATAAGTTATGAATATTTTTTTTTAATTTTTTATCTATTAGAAACAAACAAGACACAAACATCCCTCAGATTACTCTGCACAACTCAGTAAAGCTAGTTAGTCAGATGTTCTATTTCCATTTATTTGGAGGTAAAATGCTTGACTTATGATCAAATGTTTAGCAATCCAGTGTATGTTGGCCCAGCAC
>NW_005054361.1:578871-615684 GCF_000277835.1 Geospiza fortis
TGCTGCATCCCCTATGGTCATAGGCACTGGGGAACCAGCACCCAGCCCAGCTCTGGGGGCACACAGTACAGGCATAAATTGGATTGTAAAAAAACACTGGCTGAACCTTTCTGTGGTTTGCTTATCGCAGTGACAGTCCCAGCACAACTTATAAACACATCCTACCTTCTCTTCACCCAATCCCCCACCCAACCACTTTTTCCTTAATCTGTCTCATGCTTCTTTTAGGAGGAGTTTTGGTCTGGTGCAGTGCAGCCCTCAGCAATTTAAACATTCTTTTGTTTCCATAATTTAACACTGGATTTTAATAATCTGTTCTAACAAATCATCTCTGGAATGCATATGCTGTTAAATGCTTAATGAAGAACAGATTTTCAGTGAGCTTCCCAATTTTCCTGTCTCAGGGAAGGACCTTGCCAGATTGCACAACCACACTTTTCATTCTTTTCAGAAAGAAGCTACTGGGCTGGAGCTATGTGATTCCAGGTTCAAACTTCACTCAAAAAAACCCAGAAAACCTAAAGCACAATAGAGCAATTCTAGTATTGTTCTAGCATACATAGAGCCTCATAAAGTTACCCCAGGACACGCACTCATTATTAAAATGAACATCTTACAAAACAAAGGAAAAATCTTAGAATTTTCCTTTTAAAAGTTACCTTATTTGTTACATACCTCAGAACTGTTTGTTAGGATCTAGACACAGATAAATCTAAAACCAGAGATTAATCTAAGTAAAAAGTAAACTTTAACAAGCTACTTACTGAAAATTCGCTACTTTTACTGATACAGGAATGCAGGGAAGTTGACTGGCCCATTTCAATGCAATATCTTGATAAACATTCAGTATTTTATTGTGGTTTGCAATTAAAGTGTTTATTGTTCCTTCTCGCACTGTTCAAAGACAAAAAAACAATTTTAGGATGAAAGATTTTTCAAAAGACAGTACTTTTCTTTATAGTTATGTTTCTTTTATTTTTAATCCATTCATTATTATAAATTAATTTATTATAAAGCATCAAAAGTTAGGAAAGTTACATTGACACACCCAAGGACATATGTGATTGATTATGGATACCAATTTTAATAGCATATTTCACAATACATGCCACAACTTTCTAAGGTTCTGGCCAGCCATGTTTGGTAATTTAAAACATGACAAAGACTCATAATGGCCATGTTGACATGCCAGGATAGATATGACAAAATACACATTGGTTACATATCTGCTACTTACACTATTCACTAATTCTTTCACTTGTGAATACCAATTAAATGTGCATGCATTTATAGGGTTTATTTATAGTACAATCCAAATCAGAAAGTACAAAATGTGAAGATTGCTAAGATCAAATTTCTTCGGATTAAAATTATATTTCAAGTTCAAAACGAGACATACTGTCAAAAACTTATCAGAATGTTTTTGAAACATTAAAAGGGAATAGGTATTAATAGTCTATAATTTGAACCAAGTATCTAACCAAGTTGTTTCCACCAATGTAATAACAATAAACTTTGATATTTTTAAGAATCTGCAAATATTAGAAGGTAATAAATCAAAAGGTCCTCAAACAGAAGGTCCTCAAACACTAGTTTACTCTTCCAAAGACTGTCATTCTTCCAAGTTTGTTGCTTTCATAGCTGGGCATCAGAAAAGTATCTTCATTTGGTGATAAGAAAATATTTAGATTCTAAAAATTATGGCACTTCACAAAAAGTAACATTTGAAAATAAACCTGCCTCGTTCAAAAACAGAGCTCCAAATTCTATGATTCTACAGATCATAGACTCACAGAATCACAGAATGGCTTGAGTTATAACAGCCCTTAAAGATCATCAAGTCCCAGCTCCCCCTAACATGGGCAGGGACACCTCCCATTAGACCAGGTCACTCAAGGCCTTATCCAGCCTGGCTTTCAACACTGCCAGCATTGGAGCAACCTGTTCCAGTGTCACAACACCCTCAAGAATTTCTTCCTAATATCAAACCTAAACACCATGGGCAGGGACACCTTCCACTAGACCAGGATGCACAATGCCCCAACCTACTCATTCAGAAAAATATATTTATTCAGTGGTTAAAAAAAATTTCAAAAAAGTAACCAAGCTAAAGTTACATTTTCCTTTTACAAACCTGAACAGTAAGGAATGAAGCAACTCGGACTGTAGTCAAGCTTCTTCATGAATCGTATTTGCCCATTATCCTTTAGGCAAAAGAAGTTTCTCTCACCAAGCACAAAAACAGAAGAAGCTCCCTGATTAAATGAGACAACGCATATATCCAGTGCTTGCTCTCCAATGTTTAAAACCCAATCCACCTTCAAAAGAAAAAGCATGCTTCAAAAATCAAATGACAACTGCATATTAAAGACAAAGCTCAGAACTAATCAAATTATGTATCATTAACATAGATAGAAAAGCAAAATCAAGATCTTTCTCTGGATAAGAATTATCCTCTTATTCTGAGGGCAGTCAGTAACTTTTCTTAATGTGATTCAATCAGGAAAAACATCTTAATAGTCATGAATTGTTTGCTATGCAAACAGTTAAGTACATTTAGAATTTAAAATACACATCTCATTCAAAATGGAAATGTTTCATACTTTAAACAATGAATCCAAGAATAGATACTTAGAATAATTTTCATCTGCCTCTGTACATGTCCTTGGTTATTAAAGGACAAGGATAAAGAGCAAAAGGTGACAACTGATTCTACCAGTATATGTAAATGGAAAACTAGACAAATGTTTTAGGTGTGTAAGGCAATATTTATGTTTGCAGACACTCATGTACACCCTTTAATCTGGAGAATGCTGGTGTATGTCATAGTTTGTTTCCTTCTCCAACTATGTACATTGATATAATAAACAACTACTTGGAAATCCTGCCCCACCTGTCTTTAAACAATGCTACTGCTTATTGACATATTTCATTGGTTTGTTTCTTCAGCTCCTCTGAGAAATTTCAACTAAACACATATGCAAAAAATGCTTTTGACTTTTGCCAAGCTGGTTAAACAGAAATCTAGAATTTTGAAGTAAAAATATATCAAAGTTCAAGTGTCAGCACTTCCTATATGAAGAGCACCAATTATTTTGCTTAAAGAGCATAGAATGAGTCTGCAAACATCCTGGCATATCTGATACATGAAACTGGAAGTGCCATCTTAAAAGCTAAAAGGAAAAACCCAGCTTACTACATTTGTTTCCAAGCATGCTTCACATTTTAGATTTAAAAAAAAACTGTTTAATTTGCAGTATATCTGATGAAGTCTCCAGGTTTTTTATTTATAAATTGCCTTCTCCTACTCTATATGGAGGATTCAGCCTATGTGTATTTGAAAAATTCTACAATTAGTCAGTGGAAGAAAGATGCTCTCCCAAGATCTTACTTTTGTACCTGAAATACGATGACTCTAGCATTTTATATATGCAGTATATTTAGCAGACAAGCAATTCTACTGCAAGACCACAAAGCATTAAATTCTCTTCATCTTACAGAGAGGCAGCTCAAATGTTAAACAAATTAGTGACAGGGACTTCCAGAAGACTATTGAATCCACAGGTTGTTGAAAAAAGAGTTCAGGGTACTATTTATGGAAACATTTCACTGAGAATTCTTCTCTAAGTACAAAGGATTCCCCAAGGAGAAGGAGATTAATTTTCTACAATACAAAGTCACAATCAGACTTCATTTAAAAACATGAGCAATAATTCAGGTGTACCTATTTATCTATTTTACTGCAGTGTAGGTTCTGCATTATAAAGATTGCCCTGGAAATAGTTATTTCCACTGCCATTGTTTTTCTTTTTTCATTAGAACAACAGCAAGTTTTAAGGCCCAGCCTAAAACAACTGAGGCCCAAAGAAACCTTAATAGAAATCTACTGGAGTCTTTCCATTGCCTTTAGCAGCACTTGGATCAGGTCCTTTGTCAGCAGACAATGTTTCCATTAGTCACCTAGCGTCAGCCATTTCAATATGTGTGCAATGTCCATACAGGGGATGTAAAATAAACGGGTTTTACCACAAGCCTTTTTCCAGAACTGAGTTTTCGCTGTTCTGTGTCATGTCTTTCATCAGCATCTGTTGCAAATGCCAGCACTTGGTATCTGTTACAAGCATTTAAAAATATTTTTTAAAAATTGTATCTTTGTAGTTACCTTCTACATTAAGTAAAAAATAAAATATTATTATCATAAATACACATACACAGTAAAATCACAGCCTAAGAGGATGGTTAGAAAGCCTACTGCATCATGCCTACTGTCAGCAAGGATGTTAAGACTAGTATCAGTGTAGGATAGCAGCTAAATGTAAAGGTAGAAATTAAAACAAGCATTTCTATTCAGATTTTATGTGGAGTTAAAATAAATTCAACAGTCTAAATACTAATAGATAGAAGTACAGACCACAAAGATAGAAGAAACAAACTATCAAATGATGAAATAGGAATCCTAATAAAAAATTACTTTTTCTTGCTCTTATTAAGCTTTCAAAAAACTTCTAAACCACTCAGAAATGCAACCTGCTCTATCTAATAGTGAAACTTACAAGCAGCTCCATTAAGTAAACCAAAGTGGCTCCAATCTAAGAGACCACAGTAAACTGAAATCAGTAGGTGGTGCATTTAGCAAAAGTTGAAAGTTTTGGGGAGGTTTTATTATTTTAACTGCCAACAAACCACACTAAGAAAAACTGTCAATGAAGACATTTGAACAAACAATGTCAACTGCCATAAAAGCTCTACACATCAATCTGTCCTCTTTACAACTATGTAAAGTTGTGTGTTCAAACTGCATCCTCACTGATTCTTCTGCAACTGTTTCCTGAATTTGTGCTGGTATCCTAACTCACTGATCTACCCCATTTCCTATGTATGCACATAGATAATCTGTGGAATACTGAAGGTTTCTACATAAGTGAAATAAACAATAGCATAAGACCCCACTTAAACTGATCCAAAAAGTCATGGAATACCATCAGCTCTGAAGCTTAAAGAAACACAATTCTGAATGTTCCAATTCAATCTAAAAGAGCAGTACATATTTTTCTTCATTGTCAAAGTTGGAGATTTAAAATGATGACAACAATATTCTTCATATTTCCTGAATGTATTGTAGTGCAGCAAAAGGACAAGATGTAATGGCCGTATATTAAAACACAAGAAGTTCCACCTCAACATGACAAAAAACTTCTTTACATTGACGGAGGAGACAGAGGTTGACTGGGGAGTCATGGAGTCTCCCTCTCTGGAGACAGTCACAGCCTAACTGGATATTCCTGGGTCACCTGCTCAAGGTGACCCTGTCTTGGCAGGGGGCTTGCACTATATGATCTCCAGAGGTCCCTTCCAAACCTAACTATCCAGTGATTCTCTGCTTGCTACTGAAGGATTTTAGTTTCTAAACTTGTTTTACTTCTAAAGGTAAACTGTGTACTTGGAGTAAAAAAATCTAATTGTTTAAGATGAATGCTATGACCTATTTAATAATACTGAGAGAGCTGCTTTTAGTACAACTAGGATGTCTTTAACTGCCCTCTGTATGAATGAATTTACTGCCCTTTCTCAGTTTAACACATTTATAAGAGAAGTTGCAGATTCACAGAATCGCTGAATAAGTTCAGCTGGAAAGGAGCCAGAAGGATCATGACCTAACAAAATTTTCTCTTCACTATATTTTACTGATAGTTTTGGAAAGCAGAATAACGTTTTAGTAACTAATCAGAGACCTAATACAGAGGTTTCAAATCAAGCTCACATCAAACAGCAATACATACTGATATTTAAGTACCAGCTACCTGCATACAGTCTTTAATGAAAAAAAACTCAAGCCACAGATGACCAACACAAATTTTCAATTCAGCTATCACATCAAGCATATAAGAGGCCTTTTGCTTTTAGATCTTGAAAGAATTCAGGATCAACACAGTAAAAATTGCTATCAAATGAAGCCATTGGTCTGTAAGAGCTATAAGAAGATGGATAATTAGAAGTTTGGCAACTTGTTCTGCTAAAAGCACTAGATAGAACTGTTATATTTTTCATTCAATACCATAAAAATAGCCTCTTCTCTCCTTAGTATATCTGTTTCCTTCAGTTTAAAAGGATTACTCAACTCTATTTTAATGTCCTAATATTTCAGACACACACTAGAGATTAGTTCCATTACTGTATTAACATTTGACACTAAAGACCAACAACCAAGTGAAAAATTCCTTTACAACTGTATCCCTACAGTAAGGATGGCACACTTCTGATGAAGTAACAGACTGACGAATAATTGCAGCCACATCTTTTGTAAAGGTCAAGAATCTGAACATAATTTAAACATGTGAGATGTTCATTTTAAAGGAAAAATGTTTCTTTATTCCTTGACAACATTACTAGATTATATTAGAATTTTATTCTAATATTGTATTAGAATTTAAATTCTAAATTCTTAGGAAAATTATGAATTGTTTATTAAATTACTTTTACTTGCAGTGTGAATTTCTTGTCCAGTTTTAAGAAAACAATACATGATACCTATAATCTGATTAATCTTAAGCAGCAAAATAAAAAAAATATTGCTTAAGAACTACAAGTGACAAAACAGGGTAGTGTGACAAAGCACTGTGTTTAACTAACATTCCCTGGATTAGATTCCCACAGCATTATTTATAAAAAGGGGCATTCTTATTTTCTTCAATATGTATGATTACCTCTGAAAAAAATCCTTAAGGTACTTGCCCATTCCTTCAGTTTCATGAGATTCCTCTGAATGGTCTCCCTATCTAACCTTTTTATATTAGCCACTTCCAAAAATTTGACACTGTCTTTGAATTTCAGGACATGCATTGTCCTTCTATCCAGGATGAAGATGTTAAAGAAATACTGGCTCCAGTATCATCATCATTCATCTTTGGTTGTTGGTTAGAACTGTGAACAACTATGGCTCTGTAAGGCTGACAGCTCTGACACTTTTTCATCCATTTTAGAGGGTGTGGATTTTTGTCATCACAGATAGTAGCTCTGCCTCAAACACCACCCCACCCCAATTTATTGCTAGGGATAGAGATTCTATAACCCTAACATTAGTCCTCTGTGAGAACATGGGTCTGCAACAGGGAAACATCTTGTTTGAGAAAGGCTTCACAGCAGACATCCACCACAATGTCCCACTGCTCAAGCATCCATCTGATTCTAAACAGATGGATACTTGATAAACTCTCAACATGATGGTTGCATCAGAGAGCCCCATGGACTCAAGCTGCTCCTCCACAGTAAACACAAATGCTCCCTTGCCTGTCCATCAAAATCTTTCACATTCTCTTTCTTATTCTCTGTTAGATTTCTGTCTGGTTGGCCTTATAATACATAGACCCTCTGCTTGGAGGAAGTGGAAATGTCTTGTACAGTCTTCACTTTCCATATTGTTCTATTTTCCTAAATGTTGAACCCATCAACTGAATATGGTCACAAGCTAAAACAGCTCACAACAATTTCATCCATGTTCCAGTGCTGAAAGCAAAGACTAGACTGAACTAAAGCAAGGAAAAAACCTGGCACTTGGGAGCAACAGAACCTTGATAAACTAGCAGACTTACTACCTTTATAAAAATAAAATAGGACCATAAAGTCCTCAGAATTCACAGCACACTTTCTTCTATGACTGTACTGAGACAGTCATCACTCAGCAACATATAACATCTTTCCTGCAACTACTTGCTTTTGGATACTCCAGCAAAGGCATTAAAAATTAAACAAGATTACTTTCAATGTGTTTTCCTAGTAAATGATACCACCAAAGTACACTATAATTACTGAACATAAACACTTACTTGTAACTCTCAACCTGCTGACAAGAAGAGACTGTAAGGAAAGAGTCTGTGCGAGAGCTGTAAGCCAAAGGACCAGGAAGAAGAAAACCAGGTAAAAACCGGCCAAAAGCGTAACTTTCTTGTTCAAACAACATGAGCATCCCATCCATGGACTGTATGCAGATCAAATCTCGACCTAAGGGAAGCAACAGCAAGAAACACAAAGGAAACAAAGCAATGTTATATGTGTAGTTTTCATACTAAAACCATGAGTAAATTAAAATTGTACTCATAAGTAATCCTAACAAAAGCAAAGTTTCATTTATGGCAGCATTTACTATGAGGAAAAACACTAAATATTCCAACCTCAATAAAAGTTTACTTTCTAAAATAAACAAACTAGATTGTAGGGGGGAATAACATTCAGAATACAATTAAAAAAAAAAAAGCAGCGAGACACTTTATTTCAAAACAAAATTCCTAAGGATATAACTATTACAATTTCAGTTGAAAGAAATGTTTCAATATTCCCAAAACACCAAATTATTCTGGTTCCTAAATGCTTCCATACCTTACAAGCAGTCATAACAACTGTGGTTTAAAATAACCAATTCTATTCTTTCAAGTCTACTTAAGCAACATAACAGAAAGTCCCACAAATATGTATTGTTGTGAAAATAATACAAATGGTAATTTCTTCCATGTTTTACATTCACATTTTCTGTCTTTAAGGAAAGAAAAAGTAAAAAAAAGTCCAACTCTGTATTACCAGCAAGTCTAAAAAATATCAAATAAAAAAAAATGCAGGTTGAAGTAAATTAATTCAAGCCTCATGCATTATTCAGCAGCCGTAAGATACAACATAAGACATGGCTTGTCATGCCTCAAGTACACCAATCTAAATTCAAAGTCTCATTGGGAAGATTTCTTAGACCAGAAGCTGATTATGTCCTTCATATGCAAGGGCAACAACTCGTACAAACAGTATTTTTTAGGCATTCAAAAAGAGCTATACCATTAAGACTAACACTTTCTGAAGCTGATAGATGCATCTCTCCTGAATTCATAGATTAGCTCTTACCTTGCAAACACTACATGAAATATTCAAATGTCTATTGTCTATTCAAATGTAATTCAAAATGTCTATTCACCTCAATTAAAATACTCTATTTTGTCTGAGGAATGATTCTGTATGCATGAACAACCCAAATAAATTGCCTGTTCTCCAGGTTTCACCCTCAATCCTTTAATAAAGTTTTCTAACAAAGGAAGGTGAAGCAAAAAAAAATAGACTAAAACTTCATTCTTACAGTTCCAAAAAGGCAACAAAAGTCAAAATAATATTCAATATCTGTAATGCAACAAATGTACAGTGCAAAACATTGCTCATCTCCACTGTGATTCTTCACAGAAACTTTAACTACTTAAAAGTAAATAATGTAAAAGGCCAGAAAGTACGTTGTATTACTTGTTCTTGTGATTGAAATACACAATAAAAATTTAGCTTAGGGTAAAAACAGAAAAAAAAAAAAAAGGAAGATAAAGCAGCAGGGTCCTTCCCACTTCCTTCATCTCTTTTTCAGATTTTCCCATTTTCTAAAAATCCTTTTGTTCCAGATTCTGCATATAATTTATAACATATCATAAATCCTATTACAAATAACAAACATGTGATAAGAAGGACATTTGAAAGTGCAATTCAGATTGCTCATTTGGTTGAGTCAAAGTTGAATCTTTCAGTCTCTAATGAAAAGACAAAAGCAAGACAGACTCTTCTCTGTGGCATCCACTTAAAGGACTAAGGTAAACAGTAACAAACTGCATCACATGAAATTCTATCTGAACATAGGTTGGAGGGGAGTTTTTTTTTTGTTTTGGGTTTTTTGTTTTGTTTTGGGTTTTTTGATTGTTTTGTTTTTTTACTGTGAAGGTCATCAAACACTACAGCCCATTTTCCAGAAAGGTTGTAAACTCTTCTCCCATAGGCATACAGAAAATACAACAGAAAACAATCCCGAGCAACTTCTAAGCAAGTCTGTTCAGGAAGTGGGATTGGACTAGATGATGTCAAAAGAAGGATGATTCAAATCAGATATTCAAAGAACTCATTCTGTCTTTTATCTCTGAACTACTCCAAGGCATCTACAGTAGATTTCTGTTCCTCTAAGGTGTGAAATTTCAGAAGATTTAGTCCTATCACACGCTCCTGATAAGAAAAGACTAGGAAACAGCAGGAAAAATTGAGCAGTTTTGTACTGGTATGCTATCAATGTTAATGATACCCAGCTTCTACTTCCCAACAGCTGCTGACATTATCATCACACTGCTGATGCAGTCTAGAAAGGGTATGAGTGAGCCAGCTGTAGAAAATAATTATTAACCAATAAAAGTTCCCTTAGAAACTAGTATAAACATTGATATCTAGTAAAAGGTGCTAACCCACTGGTTGTCACCACACTCTCTCAGATATGGTTATTTTGAAGTATAGTCACTGGCTACTACAAATAACTAGTGGCATTTTTGTTTGATGTGCAAGAAAACAGTGCTTCATAACGCAGGTGTCCATGTGACCACAGTCCTTCTACCTCTGTTACCTCAAAATCACATTCAGCATCAGGCACACTGTAAATCCTCTCACCACTTCACAGTAGCCAACTGTTTGTTCCACTTCTATCCTACACCCTTCTCAAGAATACAACCCTGTAAGTCTGGGTATAGAGAATCTTCAAATCCCCTTCCAAAGTCTGCTATGAATTCTCCTTCCATCAGTAGTGTGCTACAAAGGAAATCTGCATCTGCCCTATTTCCTGAACTTTAACTTTCAATATCTAACTTCAGGGGAACTCTCTGGCACCTGTAACCTGAAGACGAATGGATTACAGATAGCACTTTGAAATTTTTATTTTGAAGGGCACAGTGGTAGAACACACTTGTACTTTGGGGGTTTTAAGGCTGACTGTTTTTCATCTTTTCTTACACAGAAAGATATAAAGTCAGGAGAAAAAAAACAAGAATGAAAAATTAAAACTGTAAAAAAAATTTGTCACAGAAAAAAATAGCAATGTTATGTATATGTTTAAATTTTTACCAAATTGCTATTACATTTTGAAAAGTTCTAAACATTGTTTGATATAGATCAAAAGTAAAAGATATTAATAGCAAAGTGAATGCCCTTACTACCACAGAAATCTTATATATTTTGTAATAATTTCAGGTACTCCTGGTTATACTGATAGGAGTGAGAAAATTGTCTTAGACCACTGCTGACCAAAATCTTTAGAGTTTAAGCTTGTCTAAAATATACAATTAAGTTGTTAATTTCTACTCTTCTGATGAAAACTATAGCAGATGCAATTGATACAAAGTGACAATCTAGTAGCCATATTACAATTAAAATAACAGAAAAAAGTAAAAGTCATTACAAACGTTGAGGCTGCTGCTTAAGTAACAAACAGTAATAGCTTCTGTTCTTCTCTATATTATAAACATCAATCTTCTTACCAATTCCATAACATCATGCAAGTGATGAAGTGAAGCCCTACAGCACTTCCTGCAATATATATGAAGCTACATGTCATGGGAAACATGGAAGCATTCATCTTTAGTGTGCATAACCAAAATCACACACAAATATCATTGTTAAAATCTCTCCTGTTTACACAGTAGTGACACAATTGGATATGACATGACATAATACGACAAGTTCTTTAGAACAATGATCTGCAAGCACACTGTAGTACTGAACTGTACTGTCTAAAGAAACAGAGGCACGAGACTGAATCAGCAATCACTCTTTTGGCTTTTAAAAGCACAGCAGCACCTTTTAATATATCCACCAATTTGTTCATCATAATTGTGTTGTTTCTACTCGCTAATTTCCAAATTTGGATTTTAACTAGCTTGTACTAGTGCTTCAAACTCCAGTTATCCAAACTACTACATGTAGTAGTTTGGATAGCACAATTAAAGAATATTAAATTGTGTATGAACTCCTATTTCCCACTTTTCACAGGTCAACCTACTTTCTTCAGCCATTTGTTTTTAATGTGCGTGTAGTGAATGGAGTTGTTACATTTCACTTTGAGAAATGCAGTTCTCCAAACACTCAACCAGAAATGTCCATTTCAAAAAAGCTCATTGCAGCCAGTTAGCCTTGCCAGTGACACATTTACAAAGTGAAAATATAAACCACAGTGTTTTCTGCATATCAGATGGTACCACTTAGTGTACTCTACATAGTTTCAGCAGCTTGCATCTCAAGAGGAATGTCCCTTAGTCAGAAAGTGCTACTTTTAAGCACAAGACTAGCTACTTGCTGTTTTGTAGTTTTATTATGAAAAATATATTCAAGATATGAATATATTTACATCACACTTTTAAGCCACAATGTATTTTTAGAGCTAATGCAAAGACAAAATGAGAGGCAGGCGGTAGTTCTTTGAAATAGGCTTCTAATTAAAGCTATTTTGGGGCTCAAGTTTTTTTGCATGTTAATGATTTCCTGCACTCTGAGCTTCCCCTCCGGCATCAAATCATTTTCATAGAATGTACATTATGTAATCACAGGGCCTGAGCACCACGTGAAATCAGGCAATGAAAACTGCAGTGCGATAAATTGGAAATCAGAAAAAACTTCATAAAATTACAGAGTTTAGGAAGATGTCAGCAGAGAAAACTTTAACTGCCTTCAATGGTAATCAAATGCCTTACTAAAAAAGCCTCTTATGGAAGGAGGCATCAATGAAATAAAATTAAAAGATAAACTGGCATTTACAACACATTCAGGAGCCTAAGAGTCCTTTAATGATACATGGGAAATGCTTCCCTCATATGATAAAAAAGTGACCAGTGAAGTGATGCACATAAACTACATTCTCACACACAGGAAGACAAGTTCCTGTCCTGACTTGAAACAAGGAAATATGTTTTCCTTTCCCTTCATCATCGAAATTTGCCCCTGAAATTTCTCACAGCATAGGGAACACAGACTTCTCCAGTTCAAACTTATTTTGGAAAACTTGCTGCTGAGAAAACTTGCTCCTTTAGTAAAGCAGATGTGGGGCAACTGTGAGAAAAGAATTTCAGGGATCAGGTCTGATGAATGGAAAAACCATTTGAAAATAACTTGAACAGTTCCTCAAACAATGTATGCCTAGTAAAAGGCAAGTCTTACATTACCTCCCTAACCCAGTGCATGAAGCACATGTCAGTGTACATTCAGAAAGAACTCTGAATTTACTAGCCTGGAGGTCTGGTGGCTGCTCCTTGCATAACTACAGGAAGGCTCAAAGTTCAGGGCTTCAGCTGTGGCCATTCATCCTAGGCCAGAGGATCTGACTGCCAATACCCTGAACACAAGCAAAGAGGAAAATTGCCTTGCATCACTCAGTGCTAATGCAAGTACCCATCCCAACTGATGCACAGTGTACACACGTGCCAGCTGACACTGACTGGGTGCTTTTCTACTGGAATTGAAAATCACTCCAATAGGAAGGAAATAAAAATAGAATAGTGGATAGGAAGAGAAGAACTTTAAGAGAAACTAAGGAAAGTGTTTAAGGAAAACATTAAGTCCTTATTCTATTGATGTTAGCTTGAATTATTTCTTAAACCATTCTGGATATTAAAGCATTGCAGTAAAACATATTCATAAGTCCCAACATATTCATAAGTCCCAGATGCTCTGTCTGTAACAGTCCTCTCTGTGAGGAGCCTCCCTGGCCAAGTCATAGTAAAGCATGGAGTCCGAGCTGCCACAAGAAAAAAACCCTCATTGCTTCTCTCACCTGTCATACTGAATTCTAACCTCTTGTAGATTTCTGCCTGCCATAAAACATAAGGAGAATTTCAGATGGAAAGAGACTCTTGAATTATTGAAGTATCTCCAAAGGCCAATGAGCCCTCACTCACACAATTAATCCCTTAGAGACATATGATATACTCCTTTGCTCTTGAATCAAGTCTTACCACAGAAGATGACATAGTTAAATTATGTTACTTGGGAATTATACCTTTAAATCTCATATTAACCTGAGGTGGTGGAAGGACCCTTAGGAAAAACACTAGCATGGTTCAAAGGAGCAGGATAGACCAGCATGAAATACAAAGATCCCAAAGTATCAGAGCTGCAACATCCAACATACTAAAATTCCTACTGAAAGAAAAATACTATTTGGCACTGTGTACACATGACAAGTAAAGTCTCTTCCCCTAAACAGACTGTAGTACAAAAACTTGTTTATCACAACCTCCATATTAAGAGAATAATTTTTTCTACAAATAAAAGTGAATGTTTCCACCTAGTGCAAGAAATACTCTCAGTAAAAATGTTCAGGCAGCTGTGAAAGAGGTGTCACTCAAATTTGTTCTTTTTTCAATGCAGAAGATTAATTACAGATGGCATAAACAGAGGAGGTTCTGAAAATGTCTGTATGCCTGGATATAGCCTGAATAATGATGATTCACGAAGAGATGGTAAAATTCTTGTCCTTAAATTCTGTTTCTTGCCATAACTTGTTCAGTAACTACTTTTCAGGTGCTAGCAGCTACAGAAATCTTCTTCTAAGACCCTTGCATACAAGCATTACAGCACTGGCATACACTTTTTCTAAAGCAAGTAGGAGAAATTCCAGTCTGTGAACTTTTCTGCTCTCATCTGAAGTTATACACCTATCATATATTATATAAATATTACAGAACAACTTACTGAACCAGCAGATCTCCCACAAGCAAGTATTGTCAGCAGTTGCCCTTCAAAATCAATAACACTTGACTGAATAGTTCAGGCACATGGATGTTTTTAGTGACTCATAAATCAACAGCAGACTTTTCACTGAGTTAAGCTGAAGTTGAATACATGTCCTATTTTTCAATATTTTTGGAGCTTTCAAAAGCTATCAGTAAGATGTTAAGTCACCATCATCAAATAAATCTATCAACTTTAAAATTCCATTTAAAACAGACCTGAAAATTTTGTTCTCACGAAGCAATGAAACAACACTACATGATCCCACTGTTAAAACCCAGCAAAATTCCCTATCTTTTCTCCTACTTCTTTTATAGTCTCCTTAGACTAAGAAGCTTCATGACTGCTAAGCACTTCCCAAAGTTCTTTGATGCATGAAGCTCTGTCTCAGGGAGGATGATGAGTGAGTTGAGAGCTTATGGGTTAGGATTAAGGGCAAACTACTAAGGGTGACACTGTTGTGGGTGATTGCTACAGGCTGCCTGAGGGGAAGGAGGAAGCAGATGAGGTCTTATACAGACAGCTGAAAGTAGCCTCACAGTCATTCAACCACCTGGACATCCGCTGGAGGAACCACACAGTAAAGCATAAACAACGCAGGAGATTCTTGGAAAGCACTGACAATAACTTTCTGGCACTGGTGGTGAAGGAGCCTACCAGGAAAGGTGTGCTGCTGGACCTGTACTAACAAACACAGAATGTATGGTTAGAGATGTGAAGGTTGGGGGCAGCCTTGGCTACAGTGAACATGAGATCATTAGTGTCCTGTGAGGAAGAAGCAGGTCAGTGAGTAGAATCACAACACTGGACTTCAGGGGAGCTAACTTTGGCTTCTTCAGGGACCTTCTTGAAGGATCCCAGGGGAACATGCCTTAGAGGGACAAGGGGCTCAAGACAGCTTGTCCAAGCAGTTCTGTGGAGAAGGACCTGGGGAAAACAGCAAGATGTCCATGAGCCAGCAGTGTGCCATTGTGGCCAAAAATGCTGATGGTATCCTGGGATGCATCAGGAAGAGCATTGCCAGCAGGCTGAGGGAGGTGATCCTGCCCCTCTACCCAGCCCTGGTGAGGCCACATCTGTAGTCCTGTGTCCAGCTCTGGAATCCCAGTACAAGAGAGATATGGAGCTTCTGCAGCAGGTCCAGGGGACAGCAACAAGGATGATTATGGGATGAGGTCATCACTCCTATGAGGACAGGCTGAGGGAGTTGAGCCTGTTTAGCTTCAGGAAGATGACTGAGAGGAGCCCTCATCAACATATGTAGTAAGTATCTGAAGGGAGAGTGTCAAGAGGATGGACCAAGACTCTTCCCAGTGGTGCCAAGCAATAGGATGAGAGGCAATGGGCAGAAACTGATGTACAGAGGAAGTTCCATCTGAACATGAGGAAAAACTTTTTTACTGTGAGGCTGTGGCTAACACTGGACCAGTCTGCCCAGAGGGATTGTGGAGTCTCCTTCTCTGGAAATATTCAAAAGCCATCTGAATAAAAACTCCAAGTAACATGCTCTAGGGACAAGCAGGGTTTGTGAACTAGATGACCTCCAGGGGCACCTTCCAACTTTACGCCTTCTATGTGATTATTTACTAATTTTTCGAGCTAAAGGATTGTTAAAATATGTGCTGAAGAATGATCTCCTGAATAACTGCATTCACATCCAAAGAACTCATTGAGAATATTTATAACAAAGTAAGATGGTCAGAAGCTTACAACACAAAAGTGAGGGTTTACCATACAGAATATTAGATGAAAGTCCAATATATCTTCAAGAAGTTTTAAATATACCCTAAAAAAATTAGAAATAAACAGCTTGACTTAATTTGCTAAAAAACACCAAGGAAACACAGCCACTTTTCACATTCAAGTCATTTGTCTATATATATCCTCGGCTAGTAACCAACATACAGAAAAGCTTAATTCTAACTTTGTGGTCAAATGACTCAGTGAATTACATGTCTATGAAAAAAAAAATCACCATCCTACTAGTTTCCTTCTTGGCAATCTCAGAAAAGACATCACAGGAACAATTTGTTATCCTGTATTTTTAGACTGTTGGAAACACACTGAGAACACTCAAATGAGGAGCTGGCTGTAAAGGGGCTGATCACTGATGGGGGCCAGACTGGGCATCAGTCAGTGGGTGGTGAGCAACTGTACTGTGCATTATTTGTTTTTCTTGGGTTTTATTTCTCTCTTCTTTTTATTACTATTATCATTACTATCATACTTCATTTAAAATTTTGAACTGTTCTTGTCTCAACCCACAGGTTTTACCTTTTTCTAATTCTCTTCCCCAGTCCAGCAGGGTGAAGTGGGAGAAAGTGAATGAGCAGTTGTGTGGTACTTAGGGACTAAGCTACCACAATGATGTAGTAAAGCGATTTTTGATAGGAATGATTTGCACCAAAATAAAATTAATATAAAGCATTATAGTTTGTATAAGATACATTTCAACCCTGTAGGAAAAGCAACTAACAAGGGTTTGGTGACTCTCCAAATAAATTCCTATAGGTTGGAAACTTTTTTTGTAATGGAGTAATCATTGATGACCACTGGAAAAATAAACAAAAGCTACATACACACACTTCTAAAAGACCCTTTGAGAAGACAAAATAGACTAAATAATTAGAAACTAAAACTTCATTCTTTTGGACGAAAAATTATGGGACAGCAAACAAATCTTACAGACAAATGCATTCACATGAAATGCTGGAACATTTAAATAAGAAAGTACGTATGTAAATAATAAAGCTGTACATAGGTTTGAAGTAACAGAAAATTCATCATGCCAAACTATTTACCAGACAAGGTAATAACATATACTGCATTTCTAAACTTTAGAGACAGCATCTTTAAACTGAAATAAAACATCTGATGTGATCTCAGACAATTGACTCACAGGAAACCAGAGAATGGCAGGCAATAGCACTAAGAAGAAGAGTCTGGAGATTAGAGTAGGATGATGAATTAAAATGAGTCAACAATATGTCATCAAAAAGACAAAAGTCAGATTGGGCCATTATTAATATACATGTGCTATTAAAAACACATGAGGCAATTATTGCTCTGCCTTTGCACTCACTGACTCTTGGCAGGAGCACTGCAGAAGCCATAACCCCACATGTAAGATAAAAAGCATTTTATACTACCCGTGCACACTCACTGCACACTTTTGGGTACCATACCTCAACAAGGGAAATTAGACAAAGCGTCACACAGAATTTACCAAAGTTTTGAAAAACAAGTCTTTCACTTACATATACAACTGCTCTCAAAGTTATGTATTTCTGCAATTGATTTTACTTCACTTAAATCATAGTTCTTTTCTTAAACAAATTGCTGATTAGGAGATTTATCAAGGAACTCACAATTGAGGCAAAGTTCTGGTCAACTGAAGGCAATGAGATCTTTTATTTCAGTTAGGCTGTGATCATTAGGCTACAATCATCACTGTTAAGAAGAGGGAACGGATGGTAAGAGATTCAGAGAACATTTTTCTTCATTATTTTTCCATTCATTTCTTCAATTTAGAGAAGAAATTCTAACTCAATTATTAACAAGAAAAAAAAATACAAAACAAAACAAAACACTAACAGTTTTCCAAAGTTAAGTGAGAAACCATTTAGAAGTAGTCATCACCAGATCTATTCCATGAAAAAATTTCAAAATCCAAACCATTCAAAAAAATCTGTCCTTATGCAGAAGCAATTTAAAAGGAAGGCAACAGTTAAATATCCTGCTCCTTAACAGAACTAGCCAATAAATCAAAGCCTGAATTTATACTGCTCCAGTGTTTAAACATAGTCATAAGAATCATTTAACCTTACAGCATAAAACTCAGCTGATAATTTTTTTTCTGACTAACACCTAATAAAATTTATTCTTGCAGAATTGTAGAAAAGTTAAACACAGTCTACCCTCCTCACAAAGTTTCCTGTTACAAGGTTGCATGGTTTATGCATATGTTGTATTTCATTATTAAAAAAATTCCTCCATATAGCACCCTCTTTGTTGTAACACTCACACATATTTTGCCTCTAGGCCAGTGCTATAATAAAAGTAAAATGAATTCAAGGCCATTTGCTGAGAAAAAGATAGGTTCAAGGTATTTTCACACTTCTCTGCTTGTAACATTTT
The DNA here is from genome assembly GCF_000277835.1 of Geospiza fortis. Taxonomy (NCBI): domain Eukaryota; kingdom Metazoa; phylum Chordata; class Aves; order Passeriformes; family Thraupidae; genus Geospiza; species Geospiza fortis. The sequence goes on from NW_005054361.1 coordinate 597,556, forward strand.
CATGTCAAAGCTGTATTTTCTTTTTTCCTTCCCTTTGCTATTGTTTTATTATCTGCCTTTACTGGTAGAGTATCCATGAAACAACTTCAAATAAATCTGAACTACTCTGGAAGCTGAATTAAGGCGTTAAGATTTCAGATGAAAATGTACATTTCAAAGCCTGTGCTTATTAGGGGGATCCAATACTAAATCATTTGTCAACACATTTGAAGAGTTATAGAAAACTGTGGTTAATTCACTTATTATTTAACTATTAGATAATGCAAGTGTGTGGAATCACACAAAGCAGTCACAGTGCTTTTGCAGTTGAAAACCATCATCTGTAAGGAAATGCTATTCAAAAATAATTCAGCAGTTATTAAACTATGATTTCTGCCTGTCACTAAATAAAATCAGTATTCTATTCAAGAGCAACTCAATAGATTGTGTTCCCCACTGGTGAGCTATCAATATGCTGGTTTTTTACTTCTTAAGAAGATTTAAAAGTCTTTAAAATTGAAAAAAATATTTTTTTTAAAAAATGAAAAAGAAAACTGGAAGCATTCAGAGTGTTTATATACCCATCTTAATGTACCACTTACACCCTGAAGAACAACCACAGAACTCAATCCTCACCTGGGAAAGGGTATCCTCCTCCTAGAGCATGTGATCATTCACACACTTCCTAAGCACTTCAGAGAGCAGCTCAGGAAACATGCACTTCATTCACCAGGCCTCAAAGCAGAGAACTTTAGTATTCACTCCTTACACACTGATGTTTGTTCATATATGAGCTACTATCCTGCCCAGCATTCAGCCTAATGCACAACTGACCACAGGAAATTTATGTGATAATCTGTAAAGCTGCCTAAGTTTCAAGTAACAGTGGCTTTGTTTTTACTTTAAAGCCCTTCTCTACTCTTCACATTACTTCAGCAGAAATTTATTGCATATACTTTCCTCAAACATAAGTCACATCTGACTCAAGGCAAACAAGGCAAAGAATAAAATTGTGGCTTGATCTGCAAACTTTTTCAAAGAAGTAATAAGGGCACTTTTCTTCCCCTATAAAAAGCATAATACCATCATTTCTTATAAGCAGGCTCCACACCAGTAAATCTCTTTTTAAGAACAGTCAGGCACAAGAAGTACATTGACTGTTTCTCAAGATGTAGAAGGACTTAAACTAACAGTATAAAGTGGCTAAATCCTAAACCATCCAACAGAAAATGGTAAAGTAGGAGTAAGATTCATTTTCCAAACTACTGTCTTCTTTCTCAGATTCCTCTACAGACAGGAAAATATACCATGTCTAAATACCTTCAATATGGGCTTGACAAAGTAAAGGCACAGGTCAGAGTCTCTTCTGTATCTTGTAGGTACAAAATTAAGGTAACTTCAGCACTAATTATCTAAACATCATGTTAGGAAAAGATGATAAAAATTAATTATTAAGTAATATTAATTTATTTGCACTGAGTCAAAAATTAGTTTTGCTTAATGCCCATTCCCTGCAAATCTTTTACTGTGCCAATATGTAAATTCATGAGATTCTTAAGCAGCTAATAATTATCTCAACTAATCTCTGTGTGATTATGCATCTATAAGGAGTTTTAATATTTTTACAACAGCTTACTACTACTATTTCATACAACTTAATGTCAACAATGGTAAATTCATTAACCAAAATTCTGGACAGGTAGAACAGACCAAATTCATCATTATTTTAATTAAAATAACATTATTTTTGTGTAACCATAAAACACAAAACATGGAATGATATAAAATTATGACCAAATTATATCAATCACAAAATGTAACAATACTAGCTCAAAATCCAAACACTACCTAGCTACCAAAAAAAACCAACCCCTTCTCACTGTTTTTCAATTAACATTGTTTTAACTTTATTAAGACTAAACAATATATGGAATATTGCTTAATAAGACCTGACTATTTCTAGATTAATACCAGATTTATGCCTTAGAAATTGAACTGGAGAGGCACTGTATGATAAAGAAGAATAAGAAAAGAAATTCTCAACTAAAACATTATATGCAGTTCACTTGCTTCACTCCATTCATATCTTTTAAAAATGGAAAAACATGCAACTTATTTATCAGAAGCTTTCAATCAGCAGTGACTTCCAATTGGCAAAAAAAATTCCATCACTTAGGGTTTACAAGCCAAGTACAACAACTATTTATGGGGACAAACTTCTAGAAGAGCATACTGTTACAAGGCAAGGGGTAAAGGTTTTAATAAAAAAGGGTTGATTTAGATTAGGCATAAGGAAGAACTTTTTTAACAAGGAGGGTGGTAAAATACTGGAACAGGTTGTGCACTAAAGTGGCGGATGCACCATCCCTGGAAATATTCAGAATCAGATTGCACAGGTCTCAGAGCAACCTGGTCTAGCTGATGATGCCACTTCTCATTGCAAGGACACACTAGGTCAGGTTGCTCAGGGGAAATCTAGCCATCAAACCTAGCCTTGAAAAATCCCAGGGATGGGACACCTCTCCTCTTTTACTATAAAAGCATTCCCATTTGTCCTATCACTATCTGCCCTTGTAAAAAGTCACACTCCCTCTTCTCTGTAAGTCCCTTTTAAATACTGTAAGGCACAAGATCTCCCTAGAGCCTTTTCTCCAGGCTAAAAAATCCCAGCTGTCTTGCCTGTCTTTGGAGAAGAGATGTTCCATCCCTCTGATTGTTGTTGTAGACCTCCTCTCGACCTGCTCTAACAGGTCCATATCTTCTCTGTGATGAGGACTCCAGACTGCAAGCAGCACTACAGGTGGGCTCTCACAAGGGACACAATCACCTCCCTCACCCTGATGGTCACACAGCTTTTGATGCAGACCAAGATACACTTGGCCTTCCAGGCTGTGAGTGCAAACTGCTGCCTCACATCCAGCTTTTCATCCATTCAAACACCCAAGTTCTTCTCCATAGAGCTGTGAGTTCATCTCCCCATCAGTATTCATTCATCTGGGATTGCCCAGACACAGGTACAGCACCTTGCACTTGGACTTGAACTTTGTCACATTCCCATGGGCCCACTTCTCAAGCTTGTCCAGGTGCCTCTGGATGGCATCCCATCCTTCAGATGTGTCAATCGCACCACACAGCTTGGTGCCATCTTCAAACTTGCTGAGGGTGCACTCAGTCCCACTGCCTAGATGATTGATGAAGACATTAAAGAGCACTGGTCCCAAGACAGAGACACCGCTTGTCACCAGCCTCCACCTGGACATAGAGCCATTGACCGCAACTCTCCTGCTGCATCCATCCAGCCAGTTCCTTATCCAACAAATAGTATATCCAGCAAATCCACATCTCTCCAGTTTGGAGCTAAGGATGCCAAGTGGGCTCACGTCAAACATCTTAGAGAAGCCTAGGTAGATGATATCCATTCACTGCCCTTTGTCAACTATTGCAGCAACTCCATCACAGAAAGCCACCAGACTGGTGAGATATGATTTGCCCTTCGTGAAGCCATACCTTAACACTGCTTCCAGGATGATCTGCTCCATAATTTTCCCAGGCACAGAGGAGAGGCTCACTAGTCTGTAGTTCCCCAGACAGTCCTTTCTACTCATATTATAAATAGGAGAGGTGTTTCCCTTTTTCGAGTTACCAAGGCTTTGCCTGACTGCTATGATTTTTCAAATACAATGGAGAGTGGCTTTGCAACAACCTCAGGCAGTTCCCTCAGGACCCTGGGATGCATGTCATCAGGCCCCACAGACTTGTGGCTATTCAGTTTCATCAAGTAGTCCCAAACCTGCAGGAAAAATTTGGCTCTCCCAACTCCCACTAGATGTTCAGGGACTTGAGAGATGTGCAAAAACTGACTGCCAGTGAAGACTGAGGCAAAAAACTCAGTGAGTACCTCAGTCTTCTCCACATCTGTTGTTACTGGTTCTCCTTTGTCATTTATTGTTCTCCTTGGCCTTTCTTTTCTGACACTGTATACTTACAGAATAGCTTTTTGTTATTTTTCACATTCTTCACCAAGTCCTGTTCCATCAGTGCTTTGACACTCTTGATCCCTTCCCTACTCATCTGAACAATATCCCTGTATGCTCCCCAGGTCACCTGTCTTCTGTTTCCACTGGCTGCATATTTCTTTCTTACTTTTTACTTTGAGGACTATATCCTTGCTCATCCATGCTAGTGTCTGCCCTACCTTGCTTGATTTCTCACACATTGGGATGGAGAGCTTTGTGCTCTAAGTGACAGGTCTAGTCAGCTACTTTGTCGCTAGGGACAGTTTTTCAGGGCATCTCATTCACCAACTCCTCAGATGTCTGGAAGTTCACTCTTCCAAAGCTCAGGGTCCTGACTTTGCTTCTTGCCAAGACCGTGCTCCTTGAAATCACAAACTCAGCCAGGCTGGGGTTGCAACAGCCCAGGCTGCCTCCAAACTTAACCTCTCTAATGAGCTCATCATCTTAAACTGTGAGCTTGAGCCAAATACCAGGTCATTGGTATTTGACTCATATAGACTCAGAACATACTACAGATGTGAAAACAGAAAATACTTTCCAAGATAATTTAAACTATCAGCAAACATCACTTCATATAATGACAGTTGAATTCTTAGCAGAGCAGTCTCTGATGGCATAATTGCATGATGCCATAATAGTACAACCTGACCTTATAAAACTTAAGTGATGAATGGGTTTATATAAAGTAAAATTTTTGTAAAGCTGAGTACTCACCATAAGTAAGGGTGAAACATAAATCTTAAAGATATATGCTTTTTCACCTTCATTTTCTTAATAATAATAAAAAAAAGAGCTTAAGGTAGAGTACCCTCAAGGTCTTTAAATTTTATATATGAAGTAAACCATGAAGTATACAATCTGTTCATTACTTAAGGGCTGTGACATTTTGTGGCTAGGTTAAGAGTTCACTTGGTTGAAAACCAGGGTTCAGCACTACTAACTCATGGTCTTATCATGAATCATCCCTTCTAAAATGATCCATATGCTAGAATTGGAGCACTGGATGACAAACTCAACTTATAGCTCTAAGACCATAAGGAAGAATTCAGAAATATGAAAAGGAGACATGCATTCTAAGCAACAAAGGCAGTGTCTTAAAGTTAAGTTCAACTTTTCAAAGTCTAGGCTAACAATATTAGGTTTTTTAAATATAAAATCAATAGCTGATCTTTATATGTCTCTTCTTGATAATTTCTTGTTTTCATTTTAGCACCAGTGTTCAGAAACAAGGAACAAACATATAGCCAAAGCAGCAAAGAAATGTAAAGACCTGCATTATAATCCTTTGCCACAGATTTTAAAGTTCCAAGTCACAACCAATTCTGCCTACACTATGCTTCACTTCTCTATTTTCATCTTTGTAGGTGTTTTCCATTTACTATTTTTAAACATTTCCATTAGCTTTGTTGAGAATTCTAGCTAAACTTATAAGGGATTTCATAGTTATTTCTCACACCCTGAGCCAGTAACAGTTCTGCTGAAAGTAAGAATCAATTTCATCTCACCTTTTTGCTAACATTCTACAACCACCAGAATACATTTTGTTTCAATCAATAAGACTCTTAGCTCTAGAGGTTTTCAGAAAGTGTTTTTGTGCTTTCTATACCCCACTAAGTGTTGCAGTAAATACACCTGTAGAATCAGCTTGAGAATAAATGCAGCTTTTGAAATGCTGACTGGTTAAGTGTTGTAAGAGGACCATCTAGTGGTGACAACCACAATTCACACTCTGCTATTTTTAAGAAAAATGTACAGTTAATCGATGCAAGCCACTAGTCAACTTCTCAGTCTTTGGGTTTTTTATTCTACAGCTTCAATAGTTTATTTAATTTAGATTTCAACTTTCTATGATAAGAATAAATGAGTTTGTTGTTTCTTCATCAGTTCCTGTTATGAGAACGTCTCAATTCTTCCACATGCGAAAATTGCACATAGATCAAATCATTAATCTGAAGACACCAGCAAGAATGGAATTTAGAAATAAGGCTACAAAATAGGGTTCTTTACTTCACAATACTCTCCACAGAGGAATCACTAATAGCTTTTTTCTTAATACAAGAGTAAAAAAAATGAACAGTTGAGAAGTGACAGTCGTACATTTTATACTTTACATCTCCATCAGATTTCAGCCAAAGAGATGTGCTGTCAAATAGACCAAAGCTTTGCCTAAGCTTGCCATAAACTAGCAGGGACAGAACAACAAAAACTTACACTGAAGAAAGCTGAATGAGAATGCAATATGCATCTAGCAGTGTTTGTTTCTGTATTTCAATCATGTGAAACAACTCCGGAGACATTAAAATCATTGAATCATAGAATAGTTTGGGTTGGAAGGGTTCTTTAAAGGTCATCTAGTCCAAACCTCCCTCACAATGAGGAGAGACATCATCTAGATCAGGTTGCTCAGAACCCATCCAATCTGACCTTAAGTGTTTTACCACCTTCATTGTAAAAGATCTTCCTCCTTATATCTAATCTAAATTGTCCCTTATGTAGGATGAAGCCTTTGTCCTCAGCTTTCCTTTAGCCTCCCTTTAAGTATCTAAAGACCACATTAAGGTCTCCCGGAATGCCTCTTCTCCAGGCCAAACAACTCCAACTGTCTCAGCCTGCCTTTGTAGGAGACAGCTCTCTGACCATCTTCATGGCCCTCCTCTGGACCTGCCCCAGCAGTTCCATGTCTTTCCCGTGATGAGGACTCCAGAACTGCAAGCAGCACTACAGGTGGGCTCTCACAAGGGAGACAATCACCTCCTTCACCCTGATGGTCACACAGCTTTTGATGCAGACCAGGATACACTTGGCCTTCCAGGTTATGACTACAAACTGTTGACTCACATCCAGCTTTTCATCCATTCAAACACCCAAGTTCTTCTCGTAGGTCTGTTATCAATGAATTCATCTCCCCATCAGTATTCATTCATCTGGGATTGCCCAGACACAGGTACAGCACCTTGCACTTGGACTTGTTGAACTTAGTCAGGTTCCCATGGGCCCACTTCTCAAGCCTGTCCAGGTGCCTCTGGATGGCATCCCATCCTTCAGATGTGTCAATCGCACCACACAGCTTGGTGTCATCTGCAAACTCGCTGAGGGTGCACTCAGTCCCACTGCCTAGATGATTGATGAAGACATTAAAGAGCACTGGTCCTACTACAGATGCCTAAGGAGCACCACTTGTCATTCTATAGGATGGTGAAGGGTCTGGAGAGGAAGCCTTAGAAGGAGCAACTGAGGTCATTTGATCTGTTCAGCCTAGAGGAGGAGGAGCCAAGAGGAAACTGAGAGGAGATATCATTGCGGTCTTCAACATCCTCCTGAGGGGAGGTAGAGGAGCAGGTATTGATCTTTCTCTCTTGTGACGAGTGACAGGACTTGAGGAAATGACAAAAAGGTAAGTCAGGTGAGGTTTAGGTTGGATATCAGGAAAGTTTTTCACACAGACAGTGGTTGAGCAGGCTCCCCAGCGAAATGGTCACACCACCAAGTCTGTCAGAGTTCAAGAAGCACATGGTGTGATTCTTGGGGTGTCCTGCACAGGGTCATGAGTTGGACTGGATGATCCTGATGGGTCCCTTCAAACCCAGGATTTTCTGTGATTCTATGATACTCTAGATGCAACCACACAACTAATTCATCATCTAGTGAACAGCCCACCAATCAAAACCATTTCTCCCCAGTTTAAAGAGATGGATGTTGTGGGAGAGTGCGTCAGTGACTTTACAGAAATCCAGATAGAGGGCGTTCATAATCCTTACCTTATCCACTGATGTAGTCACTCCATGGCTCTCTACCACTAGGCCACTAGCTGATCTGCCAGGACTTGCCCTTAGTGAAGCCATGCTGACTGTCTAGAGTCACATCCCTGTTCTCCATGTGCCTTAGCACAGCTTCTAGGAAGTTCTGTTCCATGACATTTCCAGGCTAAGAGGTGAGGCTGACAGGTCACTACTTCTGGGGGGGGCGGGGGGTCCTTTCCAGCCCTTTTAAAATGCATTCAGTGTCTCCCTTTTTCCAGTAACCCTGGACTTCACCTGCTGCCATGACTTTGCAAGAACCATGGATTGTAGATTGTCTACATCAGACAATTCCACAGGACTCTGGGATGCCTCTCAGTCAAGCCCCATAGACTTAGGTTCCTCAAGTAGTCACAAAACCAATCTTTCCACATAGTGGGAGAGATTTTGTTCCTCCACTACTCCCCAGAAGACATTACAAGTGAAGACTAAGGCACAAAAGTTGATGAGTTCCTCAGCCTTCCACTCATCCACCCTTACCAGTTTGCCAGTGCTGCTTCCTTTGACCTTCCTTTGGCTAATGTACCTGAAGAAACCTTTCTTGCTGCTCTTTGCACCCCTCACCAAGTTCATCTCTAGCTGTACTCGGCTTTTCTGACCCCATACCTACTCAACCAGACAGCATCCCTATATTCTTCCCAGGTCACCTCTTCCTGTCTCCACTGGCTATGCATCTCCTTCTTGCCCTTTACTTTGACCAGCAGGTCTCAACTCAGACATGTCTATCTCTTGCCAATTTTTCACACCTGGGGATCCTGAGCTCTTGCACTCTATGGAAGTCATCCTTGAAGGCTGCCATCTTCTGAGTCCTTGCCCCTGAGGGCAGTTTCACAAGGGGTCCAACTAACTCCTTGAAGAGTGGGAAGTTAGCTTGTCTGAAGTTCATTGTCCTGACTTTACTTTTCAACTGTCCCATACCCTTCAGGACTGCAAACTCAATCTTTTTTTTCTTTTGTCAGTGTTAAATCCTATGGCTGAGTAGAATTCACTGCTTTACCACTGAAGGTATAGGATTAAGAGCTCCATAAAAAGAACAAAAAGCATAACCTTCAGGAAGAGAAATCTGAGTAAGACTGAGCAACTTCATAGATCAAGTTTTCTGTGTAAACTCCTACAGCATTCTTTGCTTACTCAGATGAAAAATCATGTTCCTGGGGCACTGACATTCACCCTCCTCCCTAGCACTCCCACGGCATGCTTTCCCTGTATCCCTGTACGCATGCTTTCCTCCTTCTGTTCAACTGCCATTCTCCTGCATCTGCTTCAGTAGTTCTGTGAACGTGATCTGTGAAGGGCCTCTTTCACCCTCACATTGTTTCAAATATGCTTGAGTACAGCAGTAAGACACATATTAGGCACAAAGTAACAGATGGCAAGAAATGCAAAACCTATCCCTGTATTTTCTTATTCTACTTCCAGACTGTGGTGCAGAAGGCAGACTGTTAGCAAAGCAAGCTCATTGCTGCAGGCTTACAGCACCACCATGAACTAACCTCTACTGAAGGCAAGAGACACTGTTAGTAGATGCCTGAAAAGAATTCCAGAGAAGCCTGTGGAAGGTTGATGGTAAAAAAAAATATGTTTATTTATTTACAGACTCTCAGTGGCACACCAGACTATCTACCAAACACAGATACACACTGATAGCATGGCAGGCGAGACCAGGACAGGCATTTGTTTACTAAAATTAACAGCACTTGCTTTCCTTTCTGGTTCACTCTGGCTGGTTTTGTGAGATGGAAATAAAGCCACAATACTGTTCTTCATAAGCCTCAAGGACAGAACAAGATATTAAAGATGATGCTTAAAAAAAAACTGAAATAAATTCACTGCAAAAGGCTTGGGGCAAGATTAAAAGCATTTCCTTGATAAAAAATCTAATCAAATAGTCCAGGAAAGCCACATTGAAAAAACATTCAGTCCAGGATATCTACCAAAAAAAAAAAATATTCCTTCATTTCCCAAAAAGAACTTTCCTCAGTGTCCATTTTGACAATTTCTCTGATGCTTCAACACATGCCTTACTAGCCTCCTATCAGGTAACTGAACATTCACTATAATTTTCCTTGATTTTGGTCTTAAACAGAAAGCATCTTGATCTTACAACATGAATATGTATTATTAATTACATAAAATAAACCCCTGCCTTCTTTGTTTATTTAGACTTGAGATCATTCTTTGTCCAACAACACTAAACACACATGTGAACTGGAACATGGAGAAGAAAAAAGGAAAAGTTAATTAGCACAACATGCTAACACAGAAAACTCAGAAAAGTTTACAGAACTTACCAGAGTTCCTTCTGCTGTTCTTGCTGCTTTGTCAGGATTGGCCCTCATTTTGACCATCCTAGGTCAAGTGTTTGGCTTGCTGAGTAGGTTCTAGGGTAAACATTACCTCCTGTCTCCCTAGCTTGCAAAGACACCTTCTTCATCAGATTATTTGCTTCACCACAGCTCATGAGACAGGTCTGGCATCAAGATTGAGCTGGTGGTCAGACCTCTACTTAGACCTCCATGGTAAACAAACATGCATGTAAAAAATCCAGAGAATTTCTTCTGCAGAACTGCATGTTGGTACATGCTTACTTGTTTTATTCTTTCTGAACTGTCCCAGACACTTACAACACTTAGTTTATTATCCCTATACATTTGTTACTGCAACTCCATTGTAGAATGTCAGAGAACATCATTCCCTCTTCTCAGATTTAGGAACATCTGTATTGTCTTTCTGCTTTTAACAGGAATACACCCATACCACTCACTTCTCAAGACACTCATAGTCCTTACACCTTCTTACCCACATGAGCTGACCATTTTCCCCAAGGTAGCTGTAAGAACATAGTAGGTAAAAATTTCTTCAATCAGTAAAGATTTTGGTCAGCCCAGGGACAAGCCTGAGTTTAGGGTAAGGCATTGTAGCATCATTATTGGAAGGTTCTTACAGACACAGAACTGAGAGACTGTCTACATACATTTGCCATATTGATGCAGGAGACTTTCTGGCTCAGAAAGTGACTTATCACTCTGCCAACAGGTTAGTGACACTACTTTTGTTGATGACTGCCACCCCCCAAATATTTTTGAGCAATCTTTACTTCTGAAGAAAAGGAGATGTTATGCAAAGCCAATTTAAATGTTTCCAAATCAGAACACAAAAACAAGTTCAAAAGTTCAAAAATGCTGATATCTATTAAACTCATTCAAATCTACAAATAAACCATAAATATTATTGTCCACTGTTCTGTTTTCCCAATCTAAGTTTAAGTAGTTTTTTAGAAGTCTGCATTACATATCTTTCAAGACACTTGATACCTTAGGTTCAGCAAAAGAAGATGTGAACTTTTTAACTTGCTCAGGATAAGTAAGGTCAGAAAAGCAAAACAGAATCCAAGCACAGAAGAAAACAATTGTTTTTAGACATTGAAGTATTTTACAAGGGAAGAGCCAGGAATTTTGACACATTTTTTAAAATCAATATTATCCTTGTAAACTCATATCCAGTTCAAAATGTGAGAAAACAACTATTCTGCATTTCATATTCTTCACTCATTTCAACTTGAGTTATTTTCAAGGTGCATCAGATAAAAAATATCATGATGAATAGAAAGATGTTTTTCTCTAGACAACAGCATAATGCTGCCTTTCAAAATTCAGTTAAACAACTAATTATAAAGAATATACAAGAAGCTTACCTTTTACACCACCAAATGGGCCATAAGTCATATTACAAGCAGTTCTCTGAAGATTGTGCTCGTACATCAGTTTAATCTGATACTGGTTCCCATGCTCCACATTCCCCTGAGTTCCTACAAAAAAACAAAGGGTAAATATTTATTAATTTGATACAAGCACTGTGGAAGAAGTAAAGGAGTATCAGTGGAAACAATCTGAAGAAAATGTAACTTAATTTCTAGTGACTTTTGAGATATGTAGGCTCCCACTGCTGCTTCCTGAAAAAAAATCACCAAGCCATAAAATTCCAAAAGTCAGAACCAGAAATAAAGTCTCATTATACTATACATGGTATAAAGACCTCACAAAAGGCTGAGATTTTATTACTTAAATGTATTTTTCATGTTGGGCACACCTCTAAGATCAGAAGAAAAGCTTTGATTCCCCCTGCTCAAAGGGGCATTCTTATGATTCTCTAGCTATTTGGTAAATACATTGTATCCAACAACCAGCTTCAGTTGCAATAGTCTTTGTCTCAAACTAAGCTGTAGCTGGTCTTTAGCTCCAATCTGACAAAGCTGACTTTAGGGCACACTCATCACTTGCCTTTGCTTTGCCTGCAATTGAATGGAGTGATCAGTAAAGCAAAGATAAAAGACAAACATATGGTAACAAAAATAATTTTGTGACAAATGGAAAAAGTCTGCGTGAATTTTATCTTCCTGACTCCTTCAAGGAGCTAACAGAAAATAAGTCTTTCTAAAGAAACTGAAGTTCCTCTTTCAAGAATGAAGTTTTCCCTGAACCCCATGAAGAAAGTAAAGTTCATTACATAAAGTAATACTTAAGGACTAATATAAGCAAACAAAAAAAAGTAAAAAAAAATCCTTTGAGAACAGTCACATCAGTTGGGAAAAAAGTGTTTTGCACTAAATCCTACCACAGTTTTAATTATACAAATATTATTCCAACAACAACTTAAACAACATTCTATGAAAGATTTGTAGTTTATGCTAACCTTTTAGGCAATTTCTCCAAACAAATCAAACCCAGTTTTAAACAATCACCCCTAAAGCAGGCCTACGTTAGGGAGAAGACTGGAATAGACATGAGGGGAAAAGCCCTGCTGGGTAGTAACCAGATAACCATCAACACTTCAGTATAAACAAGTTAGAAAGTAATCAGCCTATTGACTGCAATACAATATCAAGGCAACATTTTAGTCAGCCCTGAAGGATGCTTTCATTTGTCAAAAGAAGCAGCATAGTGATTTTTATTATGAATAACAGATATGGTAGCATGTATGGTAGAAAGAAAAGATTCCACTTTATGAAAGTGTCATTTGCCTTAAAAGCATAAAGAGGTAATGATAGTTATTTCTCAAAGGAGCTTGTTTGAGAGTACCCATTCAGATGACAGAAATTACTTTTAAAGCATGAATGCTTTCAGGTTAGTATGAAAAGTCTGTTAAAAGATAGCAGAATTTTACCTTTATTATTACTTAACTGCTTAAGCCATGTAGACCAAACAGCAAATTATAACTACTAAAGACTTCTAGACTTAGTGTTGTATGCTCTTAAGGTAAATTTTAAAATAAATTGTTTTAATAAAAATTGTACTCGTAGGCTACAATCCTAAGGCATAAACACTATTGCAGCAAAGAGAAAGCACAAAAACTGCAGCACATCTCCAAGAATCCCTCCTCAGCAAAGACCAATTTCACAGGTGTCTCCAGATAGGCAAAGAGAGTACATTTTTGTAACCTGACTACAAGGCTGTAAATAGGAAACAAGCTGCTCCTACAAGAAAGTCATGTTCTTGTAATGAAAGGAATCACAGAGTGTGTCCCTGCATGGAGAAAATGAACAATGCCATGCTGTCTATTGAATTTTGAAGATGGTGTACCATTAATAATCTCTTAAATCTGTGCTTTCCTCAGAGCATACAGAAGAAAAAAAATCAAAGCACAGAATATGTATTTCATTTCTAGGCTCTTCACATACAGAGAGAACACATCATATAGAATTTTCAGCCAAAGACAGTAGAAGAAAGAGGATTTAAGAGAAAACACTGTGGTTTCACCTTCTTACCAGTATTAACCTTGTCTTCTCATGGGCTACTTTACCAATGTTCTGGCTTTCTAAATATTATCTGGACTTCTGAGTTCAGAAAGAACCATAATTGTTTCTTTTTAAAGAGCTAAGTAAGTTGGTATTATACAATCATTTGTTCATGAGCATGTTGAACAATAACACCAATTCATAAAACTATAATGAGAACTAGTTGCTCACAATCACTGCTAACCACAGACCATCACACACATCACAGCATCTCAGGCATGGAGCAGATCAGCAAACCTCTGCTAAACCTAATTACTAATGTCTCCTCTTCATACGTGGGCTTGAGCGAAAGAACATGACTGCAGATCTTCAGTGGTGATGAGCAAATATTGTATATACCAAGTTTAAGATTAACCTAATCCAAAATTTAGAATACATTGAAAATCAGTGGAAAGTTTGGATCTGTAAACTAACCTGAAACAGCATACACACAGAGTTTTCGGCAGTGCAACACAGCCAGATGAAGTCCTTCAGTACCACTGTAAAGAAGAGTATAAAAACACTATTTTCAGATAAATTCAAATAGAATTCATACAGGATAAAATTCAAGAATCATATTGAAATTGCTCTCATGTGTAGGCCCAATGCAAAAGTTTGGGTGTTAGATGCTAGCGTAAAAACTCAAAAGTACTGATCTTCCATTCATGCTGAAGTGCTTGGAGTTAATTTCAAAATGAAAATGGATCCTTTAAGAACATATTTTGAGATTCAAATATGAAGAGCAACCCAACTATGTTCCCAATTTAGTTTGAAACTCATTTGAAAGAAGGTGCTGTTAATCCTTCATGGAGGGACAATATGTGGATCACCCCCCCAAACAAATATTATTCAGGAATATCAGACACTACTTTTTTTAAAATCCACTTTTGTACAAGCTGCATGGAACCTTCAAACCTTCACATTCCTCTTCCCCCAAACACAAATAGTATTTCTAGCAAAGTACTTGAAATGCTTTAGCTCATTTCACAGAGTAAGACATTGTCATTCCTGCAAAGGGTCACTACATGAGTACTTGACTCTTTGATCTCAGAGCACAAATCTTCTCCATGGTTAGGTTTTACTTTCATTTTTTAAATGAAGTTCTTGCTACAGTATTAGAAGTTCATTTCAAAATTATAATGAGACCTTCATGAACTAATTTCTAAAATAAAGTTTTCTAAAGTTAAGCCAATTAACTATAAGGTGTTTTCCTTAGAGTCACAGTATCCCTCCTCTATCTGGCCACTTGTTCCTGCTAAATTCATTGAAATTAAGGATTTTCTATCCTCTATCAAACAGGAAACAATTGACCAGTATTACATCCTAGACCATAACAAGTTAGTCAAGTATTCGTAACACCTTAAAAGATAACTTTAAATGTAAAGTTTTTCCTGTTCTACATACTTCTAAAAAATTGTATAACTGGAGATTATCCTCTATATACCTATATATCTTAAGTAAAAATTCTCTCATATGAAGATTATTGAAGAAGCAGATCAAATACATATTATAGGAGTCATAGATGTGATTAACAGTTTCCATCTAGAAACTGAAAACTCACCCTCCAAAACAAAGGAAGAAAATCACATCTAATATTTAAATAAACAGCACCAAAGCCTGACATTTACTTACGAAACAAACTTTCCCACTTCCACCTGCAATATTGGTTCTCGCAGCTGCACTTCCAAGAGCAAGTCTTCAGGCTGTACTTCATCTCCAGGTTTCACAGGATGTGGATTAAATATTCTGAGATATCCATTATAACTGCCCACAATAATTTTATCTAAAAAACAAACAGACAAACAAAACCAACACATAGCATACTACACAATACAACAGCATGCACATGTGGAATTCAATTTGCTGCAGAGTGCTTCAAATAATACCCTAAATAAAAATACAGAATACTGACATGATTCAATTACTGTTCATTATGCTCCGTCTTCTAGTTTAACTTTAGCAATTACATTTGCAATTTGCACATTCAATATGTGAATATCTGTCAGCACCAGTGATGGCAGCAATAAAGTGTTTATGGGTAAGAATCAGGGAAAAGGCCAATGAGGCAGATGTCATGATTGGAGTCTGTTACAGACCACCCAACAAGGACAAAGAAACAACAAAATATTCTACAAACAGCTTGAAGAAGTCTCACAATCACCAGCCCTCACTCTCATGGAGGACTTCAAGTTAAGAGATGTCTGCTGAGAATATAACACAGCAGAGAGGAATTGTCTAGGAGATTTCTGGAGTGTATGAAAGATAATTGCCTTACACAACTGGTGAAGGAGCCAGCTAGGGAAGGTGCCCCACTGGATTTGCTGTTTGTGAACAGAGAAGGATTTATAGGTGATATGACAATTGGAGGCTGTAGTGAGCACAGAGATGACAAAATTTTATTTTCAATTCTTAGAGAAGGAAGGAGGGGGAACAGCAAACCTGCTGTCATGGACTTCCGGAGGGCAGATTTTCACCCATTTAGGAGACTGGTTGACAGAGTCCCTTGGAAGGCAGTCCTGAAGGGCAAAGGGGCTGCCCAGGAAGGCTGAACATTTCTAACAAAGGAAGTCTTAAAAGGTACAGGACCAGGCCATCCCCATGTGCCAAAAGACAAGTTTGCAGGGAAGAACATCATCCTGGCTGCACAAGCTTTGGCTGGACCTCAGGAAAAAGAGGAAATATGACCTTTGGAAGAAGGGGCAGCTGAATCAGGGGGGCTGAATTAGCTGAATCATAAGGTTATGCAGGAAGAAAATTACAAGGGCCAAAATCCAACTCAGACTTAATCTAGCTACTGCCATAAAAGACTAAAAATGTTTCTATGAATATATCAGCAACAAAAGGATGACCAAGGAGAATCTATTTTTATTGGATATAGGAGAAAATATAGTGACAAAGGATGAGGAAAAGGCTGAGGTACTTAGTACTGCCTTTGCCTAAGTCTTCAATAGAGCAACAGTACCCAGCCCCTGAGCTGGAAGACAGGGACAGGGAGCAGAATGAGGCCTCCATAATGCAAGGGGATATGGTCAGCATTCTGCTACATCACTTAGACACAAACACAAGTCTATAGGGCCAGATGGGATCCACCCAGGAACACAGTGTGGAAGTGCTCACCAAGCCATTCTCCATCATTTATCATCAGTCCTGGCTGACCAGGGAGCTCTCAGTTGACTGGAAGTTAGCAAATGTCATGCCCATCTACACAAAGGGTCAGAAGGGGGATCCAGGAAACCACAGGCCAGTCAGACTGACCTCAGTACCAAGGAAAGTCATGGAGCATATCATCTTTAATGCCATCATGTAGCTTGTATGGGACAACCAGGAGATCAAACCTAGCCAGTTTATGAAGTGCAGGTTCACTTTGATCAACCTGATCTCCTTCTGTGACAAGGTGGCCATCTTAATGGAAAAGAGACAGATTGTGGATATTGTTTACCTCAACTTTAGTAAACTTTTGACAGCACTTCCCACAGCATTCTCCTGGAAAAACTGGATAGTCACAGCTTAGACAGGTATATTGCTTACTGGGTAGAAAAATGGCTGGGTGGCTGAGCCCAGAGAGTGGTGGTGAATTGAGTTACATCCAGCTGGTGACCAGTCACAAGTGACATTCCCCAGGGCTCAGTACTGGGCCAGTCCTGTTTATTATCTTTATCAACAACCTGGAAGAGGGAATCAAGTGCACCCTCAGGAGGCTGCTGATGACACCAGGTTGGGTGGGAGGGTTATCTGCTGGAGGGTAGGATGGCTCTATGGCAGAATCTGGACAGGCTGGAACAATGGGTTGAGGCCAATCATATGAGGTCCAACAAGGCCAAGTGTCGGGTCATTCCCTTCAGTCACAACAACCTCACACAACACAACAGGCGTGGGGAAAAGTGGCTGGAAAGCTATCCTACAGAGAAGTACCCAGGGTGATGGTTGACAGCAGCTGGAACATGAACCAGCATGTGCCCAGGCAGCCAAGAAGCCCAGTGGCATGCTGGCTTCTATCAGACAGTGTGTAGCCAAAGAAGTATTGCCCCCCTGTATTCAGCACTGTTGAGGTTGCCCCTCAAATACTGTATTCAGTTTGGGGCCCCTCACTACAGGAAAGCCATGGAAGTGGTGGAGCATGGCCAGAGAAGGGCAACAAAGCCAGCGAAGGGCTTAGAGGTGAACCAGGGGCTGTAAAACTTAGATGGAATATCAAGAAAAATTTTACCAAAAGGGTTGTGAAGCACTGGAAGAGACTGCCAAGGGAAGTGGCTGAATCACCACCCCTGCTGGTATTTAAAAGATGTGTAGACATGGTGCTCAAGGACATGGCTTAGTAACAAACACAGATGTTTGTTGGACTCAATGATCTTAAAGGTCTTTTCTGACCCAAATGACTCTTAAGAATTTCTACTGAAAAAGCTTGTACACCAAATCAATAATGGCTCAACTTTATTCAAAACATCCTGAAAAGGGAGAACCTTACATTAAAATAGTTTTAGAAGAGTATGGCAGCAAGGAAGTCAAACTCAAGTACCTCTACCCGGCAAAAACAAAGTTCCAAGGTGAGCATGATATCATAGAG
>NW_005054361.1:615715-617945 GCF_000277835.1 Geospiza fortis
CAAAAACTCTCCCTGACAGAAAGATTATTTCACATTATTAATGACTACACAGAAACACAAGGTTTACTCAAGCA
The DNA here is from genome assembly GCF_000277835.1 of Geospiza fortis. NCBI lineage: Eukaryota > Metazoa > Chordata > Aves > Passeriformes > Thraupidae > Geospiza > Geospiza fortis. The sequence continues at coordinate 615,790 of NW_005054361.1, forward strand.
GAGTCACTTACTTCAATTGTCACTTATTTTCCAGATCAAAAGGGTTGTTTATTGGTTTTTCTAAATTCTTAACTTTTTAGCTCTCACCTTCCTTTTTTCTCCCTTTAGGTTTTTAGAAGTCACAATGTGTTTGCTCCCATGACTAAATGAAAATTCTTCATTTTAAAAATATCTTCCATTGAGGGAATAAGACATGAGAGAAGTTACTAGTGAACACAAGCAAGAATTAACATATTTAGCAGCATACAAACATAAAAAGACAGAGAGCACTGAATTTGTCTTCTTAAGCCTACAAGGACACATTAAAGACAGCAGACCTAAAACTAACTAGCCAACTAGCCTGGCTAACAAGCTTTCAGCATGCATTGGTCAAAACAAACCTACAGCTGTGTGGCTTAAAAGCCAGCAATTTTAAGTCTGAATTTACCTTGTCCACTGCCACTATTATCAACATCAGCAACACACAGACAGCCTTGGTCAAATTCTTCCTTTTCTCCAAGAATGGTGGACCACCAGTCTCTAGCTTTAAACAAGGACATTCTTCCTTACTGAAAAGGAAACAAACCATTGTTAAAGTTTATACTAATACATGCAATTGTTAATACAAAAAACTTTTTCTTTGTAAGCAACAGGTTTCCTTAAGTATATTACACCTCTCAATTTCACATTGCACTAGTGTGAGCTAAATAAACGTTCCTTTCAGGTGTCTGGAGTTTCTGGTTATACAGTCCTGACAACAACCTCAGGAATCTTATAGTCATTAGTTAAATTAGATGTGATAGACACTGCTAGTTATATAAAGAAAATGCAACACAATAACAGACTTTTAAAAACTGTTAAATGCTAAATGCCTTCTGTTACAAGCAATAAGTGATAAAAAGTTTTTAAAGTCACAGAACTGAGTTGTCTTCTTTCAACAAGGAGTACCGACAAAAAAAAGAAAAAGAAAAGAAAAAGATTCTGATGCAAGTCTTCTGCAAGGGAAATTATTTTTAGACAAGTAAATGGAGACATAAACAGACGACATCAAAACTTCCACTGCATAATCGCCTTGAAGATGCTCCAGTGACACGACTAAAGAACTCGGTCATATAGGGCACAAATCAGCTTTTCTGCTCCCTACCTGATGTTATTTTAAGAAGGGGGGAGGGAAGGAGCGAGGAGACTAATCCCTTAGCGGGCAGCTTGACAATAACATTATCCTAGCTCAAAACTCACGGCTCCGTGCCTATGGACCCGGACACAGTCGATCCCACAGCCCGCACAGGAGGCGAGGGGCTGCCGTGCACCGGCAGCTCCAGCGGGAAGAAGGGCAAAATACGGGATTCGGAACAAACTCAGACTGCAAGCCCGCGCCTTTCCTCTTTCAAGGAAAGCAAGTCTGACAAACAAAACCACGTATTTTCCACCTTTTTCACCGTCGCTATGCCCGCTAGGCAACCTGCTGCCACCGAGCGCGGGCTGGCACGGCACAGCTCTCCACATACACCCCCTCACTCCCTGCTGCCCTCCCTCACGGAGTTCCTGAGCAGCACACACAGCGCCCACACCAAGCCTGGGACACAGACATACACGGACACACATCCCCGTGCAGCTAGAGAAGGGAGACGGAGCCCGGCGGGGGCTTACTTGGGCGGCAGGAGACAGCTCCCTGGCACGGCGCAGTCCGAGCCGCCCCGGGGCGGCAGCCCCGCTTCCTCACAGGAGCTCCTCGCTCAGTCGCGGCCCGAGGCGAGGCACAGAGTGGCAGGGCTACAGGCTCATTCCCACCGCCGCCGCCATCTCCAACATCCTCCGCTCCCCGCCGCCGGCGCCAACCGCTCACCGCCCCACGCCCCGCCCAGAGGAGAGCATGGGAAATGTAGTTTGGGAAGCGGCGCCATAGGCCGTTGGGCTCTCTCACTTCGTCTTGTATTTGGGGGAAAGAGCAAAGAAGAGAAACATTTGTTTTGTATTTTCTGAGAGGAGAAAAATTAAAAAACAACCCTAAGCATTCGGCGGCTTTTTCTTTTTCTTCTTCAAGCCCTTCACAGGAGCCTCTTGCTCTCGAGGCGCGCAGCTCCACCCGTGCGTCCAGCCTTTCCCTCCCCCTTTGCCCTGTGGCGTGGTACGGCCGGCGAGGGGCCGGGACGGCGGGGGGCGCGCGGCGCCCGGCT
>NW_005054361.1:619208-645491 GCF_000277835.1 Geospiza fortis
GCCAGCGTGTGCGCGCTGGTGGGCGGGGTGGTACTGGCGCAGTACATCTTCACCATGAAGAAGAAGACGGGTAAGAAGACCAAGATCATCGAGATGGTACGTGGTAAGAGGCCGAGAGCCCCTCGGCCCCTGCATGCACTCCCTTCTCCTTGTCCTTCCTCTCCTGCGGCCGGCGGCTCCCCACGGCCTCTCCCCCGGAGCCAGGCGGGTATCCCGAGGGGATGTTTGGAAGGGCAGAGGGGGGACCTTGAGCTCACTTTGGGATTTCTGTAAGGACAGGCGCTGGAGGCAGGAGGAGCTGTTCATTCCCTCTCAGCGTGACCCACTAGCTCGGAAAAGGTGCGTGAGGAAAGGGTCTGCGCCGTCCTGCCCTGCCCTGTCCGGCCCATATGTACCTGTAGGATACATATGTACCTGTGGGTCTTGGTGGTAATTTACAAGCCTGCTCGCAATTAGTTTAAAAGAAAAACAGACACGCGCACAACACGTGTTCAGCCATCTGTTGAAACTGGGAAGCACAGTCTGTTCACGGTTACTATAAAAGGAAGATGGAGCTCGCTCTCTCTAGCTGCCCTTGTAAAACTTGTTGTTTAGGAAATTATTTAAATATCTTCTTATGAATAATTGGGTCGTAAAAGATCTTAGTTTGGACAACGTGCTGATTATGTGGAAGTCCTTCAAATTTTGTGATTTGGATACCGCCGTACCAAAGAACAGGACTGAAATCGTCAAGGCACCTGATGTTAGTTATGGGTATTTTGTGATCTCCCCTGCTGAATTTTACTGAAAGCTCTGATGAATTTTTATAATTACACGTGGAAACAGATTTTAGTAAGAGCTAGGATTCTGTATGGAAATTGCGACCTGCCTAAGTGCTCATTTGGCCACACATTGCCATGCTTGCCAGTGGAATTCATGCAGGGCAGTTTGTGATAACGTGAGTCCAAAGAAGAATTCTACTTGAAATTTTTGCTAATTGTAGAGGCATCACTTACTGTTGAAAAAATACTGTTTCTAGTCATCAGTCATGTCATCTGACAATTTGGAGGGGGATGACTTGGTTTTTAGTTTCTCCAGCACATTTCCAATGGCTCATGGGAGAGCAGAAAGTTTGGATTGCCACTTTAGCTAGCAAACATCCTTAGTTCTAAAGATGAAGGTGTTCTTTCTTCCATAGTATTTTCAGTGGATACATGTATTCAGGCTGTGGAATTTCTTTGAAATAAGGGAAATAGTTATGTAAACTTCATACCAAAGTGTTGAGTTGGTCAAGTATGGGCAAAAATATGTACATGCATTTTATTTGAATATGCTGCATTCTGAAGAACTTTCTTTTATCCACCAATGCAGATTTGATTCAATGATTGTTATTTACAAGACACTGTATCAGTTTTATTTTATGACAGGGGAGACCTTTCTTTGAGCTGTGGAGGAGAAGATGCTTTTTCCAGTCTGTAACTTAGTGTAATTTAGGATGGTGGTAAGAAACAATACTGCCTTATTGAAATGTATTTTCTTCCAATACCAGGCTGGTCTTCTGTGTCAGATTAAAATTATGGCCTCATTCTTATATTTTCAGCAGATTTTTGGTTCAAATTTTCTTTGGGGAACATTACACTGTAGTTTTATATCCACATTAGACTCAGAATTACCTTGATGTATAACTTTTATCAAAAGCAGTTGGGATCAGGCCTATTTACATCTTAGTTATGTGAATTAAACATTATTTCATTATAATTAACTACAGCAATTTTTTTTCTTAGTCAAAATAAAGTTAGGTGAATAAAAAAACCCAAGTGTAAGTAAAAAAAAATACAGCTTTAAGTGCTAAAAAGACGGGAACTTTTACAAATTAAAGAGAACATCTATAAGAGAAGTTAATATCAAGGATTATGATGCCAAGAAGAAATGTTGTGAAGAAAAGTGGAAAGGATTCTCAAGCATTGTGGGAAAAAGTAACCCTCTTTCCTTGCTGAATAATGAAATCAAGTAATTCTTAAATATCTAGCTCACATTTCAGTAGATTAATTCCTTAAGCATGCCAATTAGCCTAATAGAGAAATTTAAGCTTAATGGAGACATCTTAAAATTGCTTCATCTTATTTGATAAAAAAGGATTAAATTTATAATTAAAATGTTAATATTGTGTCTTCATCCACAGTGTGTAGTTTGCAAACAGGGAGTTTCCCTTAGGCACTCATGAATGTAGAGAGTTACTTCAGCTCCACTTCTGAAGTAACAGAGGCATTAATAGTAATGGTCACATGAAGTTTCACTCTGTGTGGTAAGAAACAAACATCTCTCCAAGCCTTGTGCTATTACTTTGCACAGCCACTTACCAATTTTGTGAAACTGTACAAGTGTTTACACAGTCAGGTGAAAACAAAAGTTAACTACAAGGTTGCTCACTGTAATTTAAAGGGATGGTGACCAATTAATTAGATTTTCAGAGTAACTTCTTAGAAAATGTTTCCCGGGTATTTTAGAAGGAGATTAAACCTTATAGTAATATTGTCTTTTAGATTTTTCAAGCCACAGACAAGTTTGCAATTAAGTTGTGTATTCCTATACAGCAAATGGTTGTATTGCCAATAGACTTCAATTTCAATTTTTGATTACTTTTTGCCGAGCTTTTGATCAGCTCAGCAGAAAACTGGTGTTCACAAACTAGAGTGAAAAACATTGCCTAAATATTTCAAAAACATTCATCTGTAAGCAGAAGCACAAATTAATTAAAATATGGACTTAACATCAGAAAAAACTTCTTAGAGGAGTAACAGTATATTTTGTTGGCTGTTTCATAAATAAAGTTGTTAAAATCTTGAGGTTTTTTTCAGAAGCTTGTTACTCACCCTTTGGTTTTGGAGCTTTTAATTTATTTTTTTTTCTCTTAGAATAAGAAACAAAATAGAGCCTGTTGAAAACAGAATAGGAGGATACCTTAAACTGTGACTTCCACCCAGAAAACTGGGTTACATTTGTCCATTTCTCCAATCTGCCCCTGAAGTGAGAGGTGTAATTACATTAAAAGAGACTTTGTATCAAAGTTCAGCAACATCGAATTAAAATCAACTTTAAAGCCGTTGCTCAGTTTACCGGAAACGTTTCAGCCACTCAACTGTTTCTGGACAGTACACTTTTTATTGTGTTAAAGAAGGAAATAAATGCATGGATTTTTGCAGTAGTAGTGTTTACCTGAAGGGAAATAAGGAAATTAATAAGCAAGGTTACTGCTATTTATCTGCTTGCCTAAGAAATAAAGGAACATATTCTGTGAGTATAACTGTTAGAGGCATTGGGAGGTGTATTTCTTAAATTATTATTATTTTCTTTTACCTGGCAGTCTCTGGTGAGACTGTTCTTGTTTCGTAGGGCATAAGAGCATTTGTGCCACAGATGAAGATACAACTGGCAGCAATCACACAGCACTTCTTTATTCTTGTCTTGTTGCTGGTAACTAGTTGTTATAGTAACTGTGACGTTGCTCTGGCAGGTTGACCTCCCAGCAGAGTAAAAAGCAGAGTGTGTAATGTGTAGCTTACATATTCAGGAGTCCAAGTGGTTGGTATTTGCAACTCCTTCATGTGCTTATGCCTGTACAGAGCTGAAGAAGGGTTTGAGTCTGAGTAAACTGGAATCATTAAAAGGGGATTGGAAGGAAGATGACTCCCTCTAATGAAGCTTTTGCAGGACACTGTCACTATCTGGATGTGCTCAAGAGCCATGCAGTGATATGATCCATTTGGGAATATTGTTCAAAAAGAATGGTGCTGTGATGTATGAACCTAAGTAGTGAAAAGTGAAGGAACTCCTAATAGCACTGCTACCTATTGACATGTGACTGAGAGCCCTTACATTACTAGAATATTAGAATCATTTTTAGATAATTGTTAACGTCTTAAAACTAAGTTAAATTTGACATGACTACTGGAGATGCTATATAACTATTCCTATAAACCTTGGGGGTTTTTTAGACTGTATTCCTCAATAGAAAAATCAACTGGCAGTGGTAGACACCAATTACTAAAACAAGGTTTTTTGCCCACATGCTGTTTGCAGAGATAATCACAATATATGCCACCTAGATAGTGCATGATACCAAGCTGCCTAATGGCAGCCACTGTGCATCATATTAGTCACCTAACATGTGGCTTGTAAAGCAAGTTTTCACAGGGCAGAAAAAACCCTAAGGACAATGCATGTTGATATAACTTGGATACCAGTAACAGGTTTCATTCTCACTGTAAAATAATTCAGTTAGAAATTTAGGAAATTTGTATCCCAGGAGAATAAAAATTGACTGAATTCCATTGTTTTCTCCTATCACTGTCAAAATTATGTACATACTAATATTTTACTTCATTTAGTATAGTAAACTGATCCTACAATGCAGCTATCTGTTTCAGAAGTAGGTCTTAATTTTCTGAAGTTGTTCCTGCCTGTGTTGGGTTTTTTTTTTTTTTAATTCAGTAGGTCTTGAAACCTACATTCTTGCAAGGGATGGGTATGGGAAGATTAAATCTATAATTCTGAATTAGTTTCTTTAGAAATCATTTATGCAAATTATAACAGTTATCAAAAACATACTGATGATCTGTACATGAAAACTGAGTTCCAAGTAGTCAGTGTAGGCATGTCAGGATACAATATAGATTGTAGGTTTAGACTCAGAAGAGCTTTTTTTGCTGCTTTCTTTTATCTTTTGTATAAAGTCTTTCTCCGAGACAGAAAGTCAATCTTTCATTTACTCATTCTGCTCTAAAATATATTTACCTTTTAATAAATGCTTGCTATGTGTTGTCATATTTTACATGATTTTTCTCCTGTTTGTGATAATCGTTTTTACCAGTTGACCTATGGCATCTGTTCTATTAAACTCTTTTACAGCTTAAATACTGTAAGTCTTAAACATGTTTACCTTTAACTGTCAAACAATATAAGCAGTAATAAGGGATTTTTTAGTTTTTAGCCTGAATACGCATATCATCACAAATCTGTTCATATTATGAATTAAAGTTGTGTAGCACTCCAGTCATACTTTCAGTCTTGAGTTAACAAGAACTACCAGCTTTTATAGAAAGTATCTGAACTGATTAATGTAAGAGATGCAGGGTATGGATCCATGCATTTATAAGTAGATGAATACTAGTGATGAATTCAATAGCAATGTACCTGTAAATGTAAAAACATCATAATTTGTGTACGTCTGGATTGGAAACTTGCTAAATGCCTGAACTTTTGAAGTCCTTTCTTTAAAGAAAAACAACCAAACAAACAAAAAATCACCCAAAAAACACCACCAGAGCTGCCTTTTACTCTTTATTTTCACTGGCATGAATTAGTTCATACATGCAAAATACGTATTCTTTTCTGTGTTGGCTAGTTCAAGCCATCAGCCACCACTCTTCCCTCCATGTGTGCATACACAAGTGTATTTTGTGCAAGTGAAATACAGGGTACACTTCACTTCCTCCAAGGGTTACTACTGGAGGGAGCTTAAGGAAAAATCCTAGAAGAGAAGCAGACTTAGCTTTTGTTGCCGTGTTTTGGTGCGTTTGTCAGAGAGTAATTAATTGATTTTCACGGTGGCGGGTCGGGCTTGTCGTGCTGCAGCAGGCGGCTCGGAGCAGCAGGTGGCGCTGGCAGGAGCCGTGTGTGAGGCGGCGGCCGCTGCTTTGGGAGAAACCTGTTCCTGCAGGGAATCCTGGCCCTCAGCGCTGGCTTTTCCCGGCCACTGCCCGCTGCGGGCAGGCGCGTTCAGCCGGACTGCTCCCGCTGCACCGGGAGGAACCGGCTTTGGGAGGAACCTGTCCCTGTAGGGAATCCTGGCCCTCAGCGGGGCCTTTTCCCGGCCACTGCCCCGCTGCGCTCAGGCGCGTTCAGCCGGACCGCTCCCGCTGCACCGGGCCCACAGCAACAGCCATCTACCTCTCTGCTGCCGGCCAGCGCTCAGCGCTGAAATCAGGCTAAGCACAGCTGAGGGGCAGGAGCACCTCGCAGCTCTTCTTCCTGCCTTCCTTTCCTAACCACTGCGTAGGGATAGAAGGCCAGATAGGACTGGGCAAGAGAGACGTTTATATTGTTATGGAGGGTGTGTGTGAAGTCTAACTGGCCTTCTTGCAGTCACAGCATTGTGTAGTAGTTGATCTACGGAAACTTCTTCTTCCTGGGGCACAGTCTTCATACAGCTCTTATCTTGACCAGTTGCTGGATGTCAGTCTCTTTCTCCCATCCAAAAGTCATCAATCACCAGGGGTCAGCTGCTGTAAAACATCAGAGAACTTATGACTGCAGTATGCAACATTTTAGTTCAATGGCTATCATGCAGCAGCTTGACGGGCAGTGTGCCATTAGATTGGAATCTGTGGCTGTTTGTTAGTCAACATTTTCATAGGTTATTTATGGGGAGCTTTTGATGGTTCAAGAAAAAAAAAATCGTGTCCATTAAAAGTCCACAGAATTTTTTTAATTTGCCTAATCAAGAGTGCTTTGTATAAATGCCAAAAAAAAGAGAAGGCATTTTTCAGTACAAGTGGACATATGTTTAAGATTGCAGCACACAGGTCAAAGAAGACACCATGTTTAAATACTAAAAGTAACTATAATATTTTCACTAATACCTCAAAATAATAGAGAATTGCACTGACTTACCTCAGAAGATAATTACAAAAATAATTTTAAACAACATTTCTCTAAATTATAGCAATAATACCTATTGCTGGAAGGAAATGTGGCTCCTACTTTCATATATCTCAATCTTTAAAAAATTAATTAATTAATTTACTTATTTTATTTTATTTTATTTTGAAAGTGCTTCGGTAAAGCCCAGACTTGGACAATTAAGTGTCTGAATACAGACTTTCAGCCTTCCTGAGCTGGGTTCACCACCAAGAAAATTCCTGTTCAAATGTGCATGTTCTTTCTTGTTTCCCACTCATTAACTGTCATTTCCTTCCTGCACTCCTTTATAAAGATTTGTTTGTCTGCTCTGCAAATTGGATCACTGAAATAATCCTAGTTTATTTGTGGTTTAGTTTTTTTTACCTAGGAGTTAAAATGACAGAATGAATACCACTGAAATGTTCCATTAATCTTGTTCCCTTAAAGCTTTCCCTCTTTGTCAGAAGCTTACTAGTTATCAGACCAAAAATGTGATTTTTTTCACTCAGCAGCTATTATGGCAACACTTACTATAATCAGCTGCATGTGCCTTTGCAGTGAGTATCACTGATAGGTAAGCCTCAGTTTGGTCTGCACGTTGCCATGGAAAAATCATACATGAAATTGAAGGGTAGAAATTAGCACAAAGCAGTAGCACTATTGGTACTTCAGCAATAGTAGAGTGCAAAGAATAGTAGTGGCAGTATTGGTTTTGAACACTTCCAGAAGGCAAGTACACAGAGATACAAGAAATATGACATCCCAGTGCATCTTTGAATGGGTCCAGCAGTGAGAAACACTCATAAAACAAGGAGGTGTGGAGTCAAAACAATCCTTCATGCCTCAAGTCGTGATGCTTCTGCCTGTTACCTTTAAAAGAAGTGTTTGGTAGTTGTATTTCATCTTTTGATTTAATGGAATTTTTTTTCAATTACTTTAAAAAAGAGTGTGTAATCAAAGAGAACCTAACAGTTAAAAAATTCATTAGTCTCAATGTGTAATTTAATTGGAATATTATATTAGCACTTAATTCTTCCATGTAGTGTCTGGTAATGTATTGTAGATTAAACTTTGTCCTGCTGACTTTGCTTTCAAACTGAGTCCCACAACTCCACTATTCAAGGGTCAGAGTTTATTTGATCTAGATACAGCATTCTTAGGCTTAGTGAAAAAAAATCTAAGCTGATTTTTTTTTCTTAGAAGCAGATAAGAGAAAAAGAGAATCAGCAGCAACTGCTTCAGTCCAAGCCTTGGCCTTAATGCAAATTCCATTCTAGATAGTGTTACATGGGAAACTTCTAGGGAAACAGGCATTTGTTTAAGTTCTTTCAATGCATGTCCATGTAGATATATACAGGATATTTAATTATAGAAGGTATACATGTGAATGTACAGTTTGGGGGGAAAATAGTATAGCTCATCAAAATGACCTTATTATGCAAGGTGAGCTTTTGCATACCTGATAGCTAATTCAGAATCAATGATTTGTAAATGTACCACAGTATATTTACATACTGCCAGTTATTAGAATTCTACATTGTTTGCCTAGGTATTTTGAAAAGGATTATTTGTACCAGGTGCCTCACCTGTAAGTATTCTTTAAGAAAGCATTAGATTCTGTATAATATAGGGAAATGGACTCCATAGCAGTATTAAAGGAAAATGACAGTACCATTCAAATAAAAAAAATCTTATTTTTCAAAAATTATTATCTGTGTTCTCAGAAGAAGAATGGACAGGAAAAAGGAAGGATGGAGGGCCTTTTCCAGTTCTAGTTTATTCCGTGTAAGGTAGAGAAACCAGAACTGGCTTTGGTATTTAAGCTCCACGTTCATAATGGATTTATAAAGATTTTATCCTAAAAGCTCTGGTAAGAATAGTGAAATGTATGTATGAAGGCCAAGAAAAAATCCTCCATATTCTTCAGCCAAGCAATGAAAGGGTGTTACAACCTTGAATTCTTCTTTTAATCCTGGTGCTTTAGAAGCTATTTTTAAAAATTAAGTGTAATGTGATAAATTGTATTGATGTGAACTTGCTTACATTTAGAATATTTTTATATTCTTTTTTTTTTCACAAGGGCAGGAGAGAAGCAATGATGATTAAAAAACCCATCAGTTTAAATTTGGCTAGATAGTTGTGGTATTTCCAAGATTATCATTAGAAATGTCTGAAGATCTCTTCATCATTTCCAGATACTTACTGATAACTAAATAATACATACCTTTTCTTTTAATCTGCCAGTTATAGAGGTTAAATCTCTCCACAATGAGGGAATGGCAGGTAAGCACAAAGATTAGGTGATTCCCCTAATATACAATCAGAGAAAAAAATGCCTGAGCTGCATTCATTCACCCCAGAACTGTTCTGTATGTTTTTTACCTCCTTTATTCTCTCAGATTAAATTCTTGCCCAAACTCATAACTGACAGGATCACAGGAAATACTGGAAATGTAGACCCTAGTTATTATTAGTTCTTCATTTTCTTATAAGATCCAAAATGTCTGTTGATCTGTCACCAACAGAAATCTCTTATTTTAGAATGATTTTGTAAGCGTAAGAAGCTGCTGCTTAAGGGACAATGATGCTGCAATATCTTTTATTCTATCATCAGAGAAATGTATTAAACAGAAGAAGAAATGCTTAAGGACTTGTTTTAGTGTGTGTGTTGACATTAAGCTTTGTGTTCAGTACAGTCATAAATGATCAACTATGAGATGATCACCAGTTTTCCCATGAACTGTAAAGAAACCTGGATCTCTGATCAGATCAAGAAAATCTCTATTAAAAGATATAGAGATTTTAATATCACAGGTATATCTTGTGATACCATTCAGATTAAGAGCCTCAGCTACTTAGCATGTGCCATCTCTGGATTTATCACAATTTGTTGAATTCAGTCTTTAATATGTTCTTAGCACTCTTTCATAACATGCTGTTCAAGCTCTTTCTTTTTAGAATTATTTACACTCCTCACAAGTGATCTCTATGACAGGCACACACTTTCATATACAAATCATAGTTCTTTGCGTCATACCAACTGTAAATATGGCTGCCATGGGTTTTTACACCAAACCTGTACTGCAAAGATAAGTGGTATCCAAAATTCCTGCAAGCAACCTTCTAAACCTTTATGTACTCCAGCTTCATCAAACTGACCATTGATCTTACTTTCCTTGTAATTGTCACAGATATAAAAAGCTACTCCTGGAGCCATTATGCTGCTCATTAACTCAATTCACTAGGGCATGAATAATAATCATGTTTGAGTACAGTAGGGTTGTATTGATTCCTTTCTTCTGCTTGGTCTTGGTACTTGAGTACCAAGGTTCAGGTACCTTTCCCTGTCTCATGAGGTTATATCAAGTAGGCTGTTTTGGAAAATCTGTACTAAGTAAACTTAGTACAAAAGCAAAAGTAGGCAACAAATACAGTTCTTTAATGTTTAAAATTGATCCCTACAATAAAGCAAGGTATTGCTCAAGTAAAGTCAAGCAACATACTAAATACATAGGGATATATTCAAAAATTGTTCAGTTGTGGTAGGGTCACTAAACAGGAATAAAAGCTAGTAAGCTCATGAGAAGACACTAGCTAATGTTTACACCAAAGATTCAATCCCCTTACACATTATTCAGTCACCTCTAAATACTGTAGGAAATATTCTAAAAAGCTATGACCTCTTTCTTGATCTTTAAAAGTTTATGTCAGTTTAGTTGAAGTATTCCATTTATTAGTTGAAGAAAAAGCTCAGCTTACTTGCTTAGGCAATATACCTGTGCTAATTCTTTCCACAAATGGATGCAACCTAGGTCACAGGTGTGGAAGAACTAGTAGAACCAGCTTTTCTTTGCTTTAGACTAAAACTTGCAGTGCTTCATATTCAAGAGCATCCTCTACAAACCAAGTTCACCTAACACACGAGCATATAAAGTTGAACCTTTTCCCAGTCTTATATAAATTATAGATCGTCTAGTGTTTTCAGTGTTGTTCTCTTTTTCCTCTCTCTCTTTTTCTGTGTAGAATATTCTGTAGTCAAGATATGGCCCTCAGCCAAAGAGAAAATGTTAAAATAGAATGTATCTGTTGAAATAACTACACCTCTTCAGTTTGTGGTTCTTAAAATATATTGAAATGACCTTCCATATTTCGAGAGTAGAAATGTCATGCTGGAGTTTATTTCTCTCTCTGTGAAAAAATCTGTGTTCATTTTAACTCCTCTTTTACCAGACATTAAACACTGTAAACAAAATGCTCAACAGACTCAAATCAGCAGTAATAGAATGTGGTTAGTAGGAGCTGTGGTAATTAAAGTGTTGTACACAAAGATTTCTTGGAGTTGCAAAGACAGTCTTGTTTTGTAGCTGAGAAGTTTCATGTATGGCATTTTCATTAGAGTGAAAGTACACTGTTGATAAAGATAGCGTAGATGTTTTTCTAAGAATTAGGTGTTGGCTGTATTAATGTTTACAGAAATTTTGCTCACGCCATTTTCTAGGGCTTTCACTGAGACTGTAATCATTCATTTAGAATGCTTTCCAATTAGTCTGGGCTACCAAAAACACTCAGTGAGAGTTGGACTTAATTTCTGTAACTCTTTTTTTTTCCTAATCTTAAAAAAAAATAGTAAAATAAATTTTTTTTAAAAACACCTTATTTTTGTTTCCCCAGCTTTCTGAAAGGGAAACTAGCTTTCTTTAGATTCTTGACAGCTCAAAGGCAGGTTCTTTGCAAACTGAATGTATCAAGTGATGTCCTATCTGAACTACATGATTCATCTAGCAATAGTATTTTACTTCATTGTTTGTAACATTTTTTTTTCACATTGGAAATCTAGCAGGGACATAAACTCCAGCTTTTTGTTGGGCAAATAATTCATATTTATTCAAGACACTGTGCAATACATTTGTTTCCCAAACATTATTATAAAAATATTAATGAAAAGCATGCTGCCTACATTAAAATACTATAAAGGGTAAAATTCTCTGAATCTTACCTGTTACAACAGTGTACAAATGCTATAACAAGTAGTTTAGTGGTAGCTATGAATCCTGGCAATACCAATGCCAGGTAAGTTCAATTTACTATTTACAGTCATGGCAGGGATTATGTTATATTTTGAACATACCTTTCAAACTCTTTCACTGCTTCAGGATACAGCAGACTTTAACATGTACATTTCAGGGAATCTTGGTCAATTCTAAGAGGATAAGTGTTGAGCAAAGTTGCATGTTTTGTATTAGTTCAAGTATTCAGTTTTGTTGGCTCAAAATAGAGAACACCTCTGAAAACAAAATGAAAGTGCACATGTAGGTCAGATACACTGAGGAATCCTGATAGACTACATAGTAGCCTACAGCTGGAATGCAGACACAAAACATGTGGATCTACTGTATCATTCAGAAGGTCTGTTGTTTTTTTTTGAAGTGTAGAAAGCACACTTCAAAGGATCTTTTCATAACTAATTAATTTCTAGAATCCTGCTATTGTTGGGGGTTTTTATAGTGTTACAGGTTTTGTACATGCTACACTTGTAACCTGCCCTTGCTTCAGCTCTGACAATTACACTGGTCACATTAGTGGCCATGTATGAATTGGCCTGGTGTTGGTGGTTAGTCCTGGCATCCTGAAACAGGGATCATAAACCTGAGGTTGAACATGAGTTATAGGGCAGTAATAGAGAAGCTTGCACTGCTGCTATAGCAATAGTCAGCTTTGCGTGACGCTAGCATTTACACAACTTCAAAATGTAAAATACAATTAGACAATAGTTCCTTCATCCCCTCACTCTAAAGATCATTTCTTTTTAATCCGTCTTCTGTCACCTAGTTATGATCTTTGATCAGGCAGCATGCCTAATGACAAACTTCTAAAACTATGTGGAGTTGCCTTGGCTCTCAAAAATCCTGACAAACAAGGCTCCTTGATTTCCTGTTTCAGTATCACACAGATAATTACAGCCAAAACAAAGATTCATTAATTCATTTGCTCCTTCTACATGAATGAATGTGTGCTGCCTAGTAAACATTAATGAAACCATGTCAACAAAGCTCTAAGAAATTTGTGGCACTGTGCAACAGGAAATCCTGAAATACTTGGAAAGATTTTATAAAAGGGCTAAAAAGTAACAAAATAGTAAACTTCTGCTTTGAACAACAGCTGCCTTCCTCTGTTAGAGCAGCCCAAATTTGCCTGCTGCATCCATGAAGGCTGTTCATTCAGTGAAGGTCAAAGGTTTTGTTGTTGGTGAACCAGCTGATGATCTGTAAGCCCGTCGGGCTGTGCTGCTGAGCATAACAAACTGCTGTGCAGTGCTGACGTGCGTCACAGGACCCTGGGGTTTTGCACGGGGATTAGTCAGGCTGTATTTGGAAACGCCCTCAACTGCACTCTGTGCTGCTATATTAGTGTGTCTCAAGCAAGAGGAATTTTCTTTTGCTTCTGCAGCTGCTCCTGCAAAACCCTCTGGTAAGTGTGCGCAGCTTCTGTCAGCAGTATTGACTGTCTTCTTGCCTGTGTTTTTAAGCCAAGGTTATGAGCTGAGGGCTTACTTACAGTTGTTAATTGTGACTGTGAAAAAACCTAAAAAACCGTATTTTTAAATTAAAAATTTGATAGCATAGAAGGAGCAACAGCATCAAAGGAATAAATATACTTAGTGGTTTTCATTGAATAGGTTAAATATTCCTCTACTTTTAACTATGTATCAGACTATTCTGAAGTCTTGGTATTTTCACAGTGATGTCACTATGTACCATGCATGTCGGCTTTTATTTTATACAGCAGGACTAGAAAGACCACATAATATAGCAGACCAATTCTTAAAGGATTTGGTTGGTTTTTGTTGGCAGCCTGCATGCAAGCCCTGCATCTCTGGACTCTGCTTGCCACCTATGCTGTTGCAGTAGGACAAAATCCAGGACAGAAGAATCAGGAGTGCCCTAAGCTCAACGCACAGGTACTCTCCTTTAAAAAAACAAGAGGAAATGCTGTTGTCATGTTTTCTGTGAAAGCGCTCTCTCCAGATTTTTATAAGGGTTTTTTTTTCCAAATTCAGTATCAGAATCCAGCACATTAAGTATAAAAATATGTAAATAAATAAACACAGTAAGACGGGAAAAATTATTTTTACTGTGCATTCTATGACATGTCTTAAAATAGCTTAAGCAGTGAACCCATTTTCAGTTACTTCATATAACCTGTGCTGGGTATCTAGTTTTACAGCATGTTATCAAGGAACTGTGAAGATACTCAGTGTTCTCTTGTTTTATTCCCATAATAACTACTATTTAACTAAGCAGTCCTAAAGCTATTTCTTGGCAGAACTACTAAAATAGTAATTTGGTAATTACTAGTTACTAAGGATTTCTTACCATATTTGAGCTTGCATCATCTGAATATAACATATATTATGGGTTTTGGGAATTATAAATTAGTGAGTCTCTGTCCTGAGCTCAGATTATGCTAGAAGAGTGCACAATTACTAGTGAAGTTCTCCTGGCTAGCTGCACATAATGGAGTGATTGATGTGATTACACTCATGTCCAGTCCCTTTTGATGTTCCTGTTTAAAATATAAGCCTACTAACAGTTGGAGCAGCTAAGAGGGACCTCTGTTGCACTAATGGGCCAGAATTCAAATTGTCTGAATTACAAGCAGTCTTGCTTTATACATGACCATAAGCATATGGAGGAAAAGATCCCCACAGTGTCATTCTGTGGATTTTGTTATAGCTCCCCAGTTTCTTGCAACTCAGATGTTGCAACCAGCAGAAATAACATAGAGAAGCTTGCATGCTTTCAGAAGTTTTTTAAGCTTTGTTTTCTAGAGCAAGTCATGTTCTATAATAATAGAAAGAGAAAAAAGAAAAAAAAAGGATTGGAAAATAACATGTAAATTAAGGAATGTACCGTATTTCTTTATATTTTTACCAAACTGTTTCTTTCTTCCACCAAGAACACCAAAACTAGTTTTCTGTACCTTCTGGGTATCAAATTTCATAGCTATCACTGCTGCCATGCCCTGCCTTTTTTGGTACATGTCCATAAGTGAATATATGTGAGAGCTAGTCTAAGACCTTGAAACTGGGCATCTGCAGTTCCCAAAATAAACGTCATTTAGTCTTGGTTTATACTCTTGTACCTGGAAGCTGTCACCATAGATTAGAATAAAATTTACAAATAATTTTCCCCTAGCCAGTTTATCACTTTGATTTCCATTTGCCTTGCTCAGAAATAACATGGATAGCTCTCTCTCCCTGCCAGCCCACCGTTGTGTGTTCTCTCTATCAAAAGATAACAGGTTTGAAACCTAGTCTAGTCTAAGGCAGGTTTACCAACAAAGTAGGAAAACAGAAATTGTGTTATAATTGAAATTCACATCCTGTCAATAGCATTACAGCTAGATCCTTATTTAGATCTTATTTATTACCCTGGCCTTTTCATGACATTATGGTAATCTGAAGTTTTGTTGAATATTTTTAATGCATTTACAAGTGTGAGAACAGTTCTTACTGTGATTCAGAATTACTGACATCTAACAAAGTAGTCCGTCAATCATTGAGATTTATAGAGAAGTTTCCTTAAATTTTTTTCCACTTATAATCCAGGGTGTTTTCTTAGCAGTGATTTGGTTTTTGGGAGGCTTCCATAGTAGATGAGCTTTACAAAATAAGAAAACTTGGTATTTGCCAAGTAGTGTAGGCTTACAGGGTATCAGTATAAAAATACTCTGCACCATTTTTTTATGTCCTTCGTCAGAGCATTACTTAGCAGACTTATGATAACAACCTCCTACAGTTTGAGTTAGTACTGGTAATATTTCAGGCTCTGTGTCTAGAGCTGATTGTGAAATGAGCCATATCTCTATGTAGTTAAGATAGCAAGTAATTCATCAACTCATCCTTCCCTACTTAAAATTACTGACAGTGAACACAAAAGGTCACTCAGTTGTCCTTTATATGGAGTTTTTCATTAGATTTTTTTAAATTTTTGTGTTAATCATCAGGACTTGTTTTACTGGGTAGGGGGAGGAAAGCAACTGCTGTACCTCCAACACTCAGTAGATTGAAAAATTCAGTATAATCCTAGCTCCAGAACATGACATTACTCCTTGTGGACCAAATCAGTTTTTCATTTCCTGGGATACCTAGTTGGAAATGTCTATGATGGCAGCTGTAAATTCACTTAGATCACTAAAATGAATGACAGGTCTTATCACCAGCTCCTGTTTTATAATCAATTTGACACAGCATGCACTTAGATACACGCTGCTTCACGTACTAAGAAGACAACTTATGTACTAAGCAGCACCTGGATACATAAAAGCAGTTATTTTGCACTTCTGTTATCCAGTTGCTTATAAGAAACTTCATTTCAAAACTAAAATTCAATATGGCAAATACTTCTCTTTATTTAACCCAGCTACACAGATGCATGTCTCATGTACTAAATAGATTTGTAATTTTCAGAACTATCCTTGTGGTAAATGACCCATTCTGTGGTTTGTAGGACTGGGGAATTTCCAAAGCTGCGTGAATCCATTACTGTTCATTCCTCAAGGTATGACCATAACATTCTTAGCTACAAAATAATTTCCTACACCCTTATTCCAGTTACCTGCTATCATAAACAAGCAGATAATTGTTTTCTTTTTCATAAATCCAACTAAGCTCAACCTTTAAAATAATCTTTTTCAGTTTTGTTCTTCCTTCTCTCCAAGGCTCCTAAAAAATGTCAGAGACTAGAAACTAAAATGTGTTTGTGGCCAGTGTGTATGCCAGCCACAAATTACCTTTGGGAGTTGCCATACATATGTTTTAAGACACACCAGCCTCTGAGCTATTCATTAGCATATAGATGCTGTTGGTAAGAAAGCAAAACTCTTCTCACACTTTTATAATATGACAGAATAAATAGGGGCACTTAAGTTATTTAACATTATGTACTTTCAGATGTCACAATGAATTTTTAATTCCTTTTCCTGTGCTTATGTAGTTTTAGTTCTGTATGTAGAAGCTCCTGGTTCTGAAAACCTTTCTTGACTTGGTTAAGTGCTGTGGAGATTTTTGGTTGGCTTCTTCTCTATCTGTGCTCATCCCAGTCAACTGGTGCATCAGAATTTTTGGAGGTTTATGTGTGCACACTGCTAGAATTGACTGCTAGAATTTTCTTAAACAGTAAATAGAAACACTTCTTTTATCAAATTGACTGAATTTTTCACCCTTTACTCTTTCATCTGTCTTATCAGTTCTTTCCAACTACAGTCTGCTTTTCTCTTTCAACTGAGAAGAATGGCAAATATGCAACCACAAAACAACAGCTAAACTGGGCAGAAGTGTAAAACACTGGAGGAAACAGTTTGCCAGAAAATTGGTGGCTGCAGTTTCAGTTTCATTTACCCAGTCCTTAGACAGTTTCGTTTACTTCTACTGTAATAATGATAAAGAATAAATAAAAGTATTGCTGCTTAATGTTCAGTCACAAATATTAATACAAGGAACTAGTGATAGGAAAAGTGGCTATTTTGTCTAACCCTATTTGTCTGCGGCTTTATCAGATGTCATGCCTGTAACATAGACTTGTTTCTTCCTCTAAAAGTGCCTGTGAGAATGAAAATGTTCGGGTTATACTTGCTGCAGAAGACTTTCTCCCACCCCTAAATTAAAATACTCTTCAACGAATTTGTGTGCAAAAATGAAAAATGTGTTAGACATAAATTAATCGTATTAACTGATCTTGAGTATGAGTTTACAACATCAAAGCAGGAAGCTTTCATCATACTTAAAATCTTAAGCAATTTCTTGTTTAACATGATCTACTAAAATGTTTACCAAGAATTTTCCTCAGGTTGTTTCAGAAACTTACAAAAGGGCTCAGTCTGAAATGAAACAGTACCAAACAATCCAATTTTCCTCATCCAGTCCCTTCCTCTGATCTCTCCATCTACCCCAATATCTGTTTAAGTTAATTATATTAGGAAATCTGTTGCTTAGTTTCTAAGTAAACCAAATAATGCTTAACTGCTTCTTTAAAAAGCATGCATTTAGATTCCACTGTTTGATTTTTGCATTCCAAATCTAAAATACATATATAATTTCCTGAAAGTTGAAGAAATTAGATTAGTCAATTTACAGGACAAAAATTACCAAGTCAAAGTGCTTTGTGCTTCATTATAAAGGATATTGAATATGCAGAAAAAAGTGGAAAGCTTAATTTTGTTTTGTGAAGCTAGATGTGCTGCTAATTGTGAATAAATAAATGCTTTGTAAAGGTATATCTCAAAAGATTAGTGAATTCTTTAATGAATATTTTTCAGGAATTCTATTTCTTGTCAACACTCATTAGCTTTCTCAATGACTCCCAGCCTGGGAAGTAGCTGAGAGCTGGAAGTCAATCCTGATGTACTTTTTGTGGCTGTGCTAAAAGAAGTAGTAGCAAGGCACTGTAACAACACAAGGAACTCGGGGATATTGGCTTAGGAGATACCACTTCTACAGAAAATGTCTTTGCCAAAGGATTGGAAAGGAAAACCTTAATTCTTCCAAAGTGAAATTAATAGAGTTTGTTTCTTTATGAGATTTATAAAGCAAAGAAGTAAGTAGTGAATACCCTGTTCAGGACTCAATTTTTGACAAGATACTGTGGTATAGGTGAAAATATTGAATGGGTAGAAAAACTTGGAAATTTATCAGAGACTCATGATTAGGGTTCTAGAAGGATTTCTGTTTTCGATTTTCAGCAGTGTCTGAGGATATCAGCCAGGAAGTGGCTGTAAGCACAGTGGGGATTTAGAATTATTTGTTTTACTGAAAGATAGGAGCGCTGACATGGAGGAAAATATACAATCCAGAAAGATTAAATGTAAAATTTAACACTTTGAACAAATACCCATTTCTTTCTAGGAGTCATTTTGGAGAATATTTGGTTATTACCAGCTGAATTTGAGTTGTTCTCACCATATTACTGATAACAGAGGGCATGTATTTTAATGTACGTGGAAAGATGCTACCTGAAGACAAGGGCCAAAGTGGCCCTTCAGCCAAGGCCTTGCCAGAGCAGAGCAGAAAGGTTTTACCCACAGTCATGGATGCTGTGTTGGAAAAACAATGTGGTTCAAGTGGGTGGGCCAAGACAACATCAAGAATTATCAGAGATTTAGAAAATTGTGTTCTGCAAAAGAAGATTGAAGAACACTGGGGTTTTACATTCAGGCAGAAGAGGAAAATTTATCCAGTGAGCATCTGAGAAAAAGAACATGTTTCTCCAATTTGAATGACTTAAAATTATAGTAAGGAAAATTAGACATTCAGCAAACTTTTCTAAACATACAGGTAGTTGAGGAATGTGAAGAATATGTGAGTGGGGGTTTTGAACAGTTAGATGAGCCTCTGCTCATCTGATAAGGACGTAGCTGCAATGTTTTGCTCCCACCTGAGAACAGAGTGGACTAGAGCTGATATTTCAAGGTGTATTTGGATCCTTCTTATGTCTGGCACACAAGTGTCTTTTCCCTTACAAAAACATATGTTTGCAATACTTTAAAATGGCACCTGTTTTCTTATGTGATAACCAAATTGCAATTTGACTGCAAGTTGGCTGTTACTAGTGAAGAAAATACTTACTAGCATCAAGAGCTGGAAGAAACAGTTCTGCATGGCTTACTGACAATTGGTGATACGAGAACTCTGGGTCCAGAAATGTCCTGAAATAGAATCTCCCCCCACCTTTTTTTTCTTTTTAATTAGCTCGTTGCAGCACTGATTACATGCTAGCATTAAGAAAATGAAGGTTGAAGGATGAGAATGTTAAAAATGTAATTCCTAACACTTTATCATCTCTGAAGTTTTATAAACAGAAAATAAAGCTTACTACTCATAAATTCCCGTTTAGACAGATTGCAAATGTCCGATATCTTTTTTTTAGAATGGGACCATACATGATTGTAAAGGAAATAAATACATGCTACATTGGGGAATTCCTGTAAATAAATAGTTCTTCTACCGTTCTGCAGGTTTGAAGATAAACTCTTAGAGTAAACAAAGGCTTGGGGAATTGTTTGGGGAAGAATGGGGTTTTAGGGGTTTTTTTATTGTTTTACACCAAATTCTTCATTTAGCATAATATTCAAGAAATATATTTTATCCATAAGGAATATATAGTGTGATATCATGTTAATTCAAAAGTGTACAGTGAAATAGGTAATGATAGCAATTGATGGACTGGCTAGGGAGGAGGGATTGCTGCACAGCCTTGTTGTATTGAAGTACTCAGTTAACACTCATTCAGCATTCTCAAGGAAACAATAGATGTCTTCTTTATCTCTGATACTTTAAGGGCATATTAATTGCAAAGAGAGTTGGTTTTAAGATGTACCATCTCCTAGTGACATACCTCAATCACAAGATGATCCCATATGTCTTGTTCCTACATATCTCCCTTTTTTCCTACAACTATAATGACCTTTTCTGAGTGTCAACTTATTGAATAAAGTGATATTAGGAAAGGAAATGAAAACAGATGTTGTAAGCAAACAGGTCAGTATGCAGTCATTTATTAATACATCCAGAGTATTTTCTGCTTCTTCTTACTCTTGTCTTTCTGTCCTGACCATGTCTTGATGTCACATGAAACTGCATGTAGATGCAGAGCTTCCAACCTGATGGACAGCAGCTATTGCCTAGAAGGTTTTCCTCTGCAAGTGTATTTATGTCTTTGTTCTTACCCTTCATAGATGCCAGAATTTCAGAAGAAGACTGTCCATATTAAGGATCCAGCAAGAGTAGAGGAGATTATTTGTGGCCTCATCAAAGGCGGAGCTGCCAAACTTCAGGTAAAGGGGCAAAGAGTTTCGAATAAAAGCAACTGTGGGATTGTTACTCTATGCCAAAAAAATTAAGCATATCTGTATATATGTAATAGAATTCAACCTTCAAGATGTTCCAAAACTTAGACATGTTAACTCTTTAAATAGTCCTTGTTGATTCAACTGTAATTCAGCCAGACGCTAGTTAAGTAAATGACATAAGCATAGAAGCTTAGTAATTTCAGAATATATTCTCAGCAAAGAAATGAGAAAAACAGTTTTGTTAGAAAAAACATTACTCTTCTGGGATATGCTAGCTTCCATGACAATGGCTCAATAGAATAGGGAGGATTCTGTGACACACATGCTACTCAGCTGCAGCTATTGTTGATCGTTCAGAATTTCTAGCCATTCTTTATTTTGTTCCTCCATGTTGTAAGACAGTTTTGCTTTTTCTTTCCTTAAATAGATTATTACAGATTTTGATATGACATTAAGTAGATTTTCCTACAATGGAAAAAGATGTCCAACTTGTCATAGTGAGTACTTTTTTTTTTAATACAGATTGATTTGTTTGCTCCTTTTAGTTTTTCCTATATTTTAATTTTCTATTCAATTTATTTCCAAATGAAATTTTATATTGACTTGTTACCTAATCTGTACAACCTACTGACAAAGTATTCTAGTGACTGTGTTTTTATGTGCATATATATATATATATAAAATAATCAAAATCTGTGTTAATTAAATCAGATAAGTTGCCATTCACAATTAAAACATTAAGTTTTGAACACTCAGATGTTAGTGGCTAAATATGGCATGATTGACTTTTGTTTTTCAAGAACCCATCATAGTCCTGACACCTGCAAGAACCAGATTGTAAACTCCTTAGAATTCTTGGCAATTTTATCCTTATGCTTTTGGAACAAACAAGGAGAAGTGGGAACTCTAAAACATATAGGATGCCTCAGAATGATTTTGAAAACAGTTAAATCTCAAAAAACAGATACAAAAGCCTGTAACTGAGAGATTAAGGGAAGGGCACCTTTATATTTATGAAGAAAAATGTGCTTTTTGCTGGCTGCCGGTAAGAAAGGTTCTGAGGAAACCTATTAGTATGTCACCAGACATTGTCATCTGTGCCATTTACAGTGTTGTAGAGCAAAGTAAAAGAAATGTATCATCTTGTTTAACTGTCTTTTTTTTCATCCCTTTCCCAGACATCATTGATAACTCTAAGATTATCACAGATGAATGTCGGAAAAAGGTAAACAAAAAACCTACAAGCATTTGGTTTGTTGTACAGACATTTGTCATTATTCCCTGACAAGAGTGTTATTTCGATTGCTTAGTCCAAACCCCAATGTATTTTATTAAATACATTAAACATCTGATGGGTTTTTTTCCCCCTTCAGTTATTTCAGCTGAAAGAAACTTACTATGCCATTGAAATTGATCCAGCTCTCACCATTGAAGAGAAATACCCATATATGGTAGAATGGTAAGAGACACCTCCTACTTTCAGGTTGTATTAATATTAGATTTAGTAAGTGTCTAAAAGCAAATCAATGGCAGTATTTAGCTTTTAGCTACCACATTAACTGAATTAATCTCTTAAAGTTTTGTACAACTGGTTTTGTTTTGCTCTTAATCTGAATAAGCAATAATTAACCATACAGGATGCTTTTTTCATCATGAAATTTAATGAAAGGTGATCCTTAGTAAGTGTTGCGGTGTGATGTAAGCAACATTCAACCCATTTTCTGTTTATGTTCTAGGTACCATAAATCTCACGCACTACTCATTGAACAAGGCTTACAGAAGGACAAGTTTGCAGAAATTGTAAGGGAATCTGATGTTATGCTGAAGTAAGTTCCTTTTGATTTGAATTATATCAATCTGTTTCAGAGCATTTTCTGTAGATTCTTCCTGAGTGTTGGGGGGAGGGGAAAAAAAAGGAAAGGGAAATTTAAAAACCCACACATTTTCCTGAGAATGAGACACCTTGACTTTGGACCACATTGAGCTCTCCATGCTCCCACTTAATTAGTGTGTTGTATCTATCTAAATGCAGACAATAATTTCAGTGTATAAAGCAGAGATCTGAAACTTTTTTTAGTCCCTTCTCTACAAGTTTAATTTCCATAGACTTTCATCCTCTTTAAATGGCACTGGTGATCCTTTTTTTTTAAGAGCAATGTGAAGTGTAACTTAATTCCTTTGAGAAACACTTGAGGAACATGTTTTATATGTTATATGAAATATTGTTCTTCTATGGCTGAAGGCAAGTTTAAAAGACAGCAAAATCCTTGTCCAAAATGTGCTGTGATTTCCATCTCTTTGAAAGCCCTGTAAAACTGTAAATTTTGGAATACTGAAACAGGATGTTAGAATTTAAATTCTGAAAGTATTTGTTTATAACACTGACTGAATCCTTATTTTTTGTACAAAAGACAAGGAGCCAGTCTCTGCCTGTTTGAAAGCTTAAGTCCATGTTGATTGAATCTTCATCCACAAGCTAAAATTCTTTCCAGAACTTCCACAATACTTTTTTTAAAATGTAAAATTCTACCAATCTATGTCTGTATGAAGAAAGCATATAGAGATAATATTATCTTGTTCCTGGAATGCTATACATAGGGTACTGCATACTAAAAATCTTTCAGTAAACAAAACAATAAATGTTTTGAAGATTTAAAGACAAAATTTTTTTTATAGTAATGACCCTAAAGAAAGTCACATATTTAAACAAGGAAGATTGAAAAGTTATGTACAGCCTGATAGTAGCTAGAGTGAGCTCTGATTGCTTGTTCTGGAGTACTTAGGGAGGGGGAAGTGGTTTTGAATCTTTAAAACATGATTCGATATTTTGGGGGCAGAAATTATACAGACCAATACTAAACAGCTTGATGCAAAAGTTTCTTGCAAACATGCCTTGTGTTAGGTTGATGGATCATGCTGACCTGAAAAGGTGAATAAAAGAAATGCAGTAAAGTGCTCAAGAAATATTAATTCTTTTCCAAAGATGATGTGATTGTCTCCTAAAAACTGGGACTTTTCTTGGCTTTCTTTATTTGAGATTTGATTTGTATTTTCATTGTGTTGCAGAGAAGGGTATGAGAACTTCTTTGATAAGCTCAGTGAACATAATATTCCTGTGTTCATATTTTCTGCTGGGATTGGTGACATTCTTGAAGAAGTAATCCACCAGGCTGGGGTCTACCATTCTAATGTCAAAGTGGTTTCCAATTTCATGGATTTTGACGAAAACGTACGTATGAAATAACACATTCTTATCAAACATGTTTCATAAATACCACACTGTTTCTGGTATTTAGTATCTATTTATATGCACTACAAGACATAGATAGATAGATAGATAGATAGATCTATACACTCCTCGAAGCAGGGAGAATCATTGTCTGCCTGCTCCTAACTGTGCTGTCACAGCCATGACATTACTCTAAACTGATTTATCTTCTTCATCATGATAGATTATGTAGTTCAGTCTTGGCTCAATAGTAACATCAGCTCTTTCATTCTAGATGCTGTTCTGCCTGAATGGTACCAGACATAACTTCAGTGTTGCTTTTTTCAATAGGGAATATTAAAAGGATTTAAAGGAGAATTGATTCATGTTTACAACAAACATGATGGTGCCTTGAAGAACACAGAGTACTTCAAACAGCTAAAAGACAACAGCAATATCATACTGCTGGGCGATTCTCAAGGAGACTTGAGTATGGCAGATGGAGTAGCAAATGTTGAGCACATTCTTAAGATTGGCTATCTCAATGATAAAGTAAGTAGCTTTACATAACCTTGTAAGCTTTGAATGAAGCACTGGGAGTTAGAAACAGGTTCGTTATAATGTGGTTCAAATATCAAATCAAGTGTTTAACCCATTTGGGTTGACATTTCAAATATTTTTTTCATAGATTTTTTACTAACCCTAATAAGCTCAGAGCCACAAGTATATATTGCCTTGGTTTTTGTACAGAGCTACTTCTAAATAGGTGTTTCCTAGAGAAGTAAAATTCAGAGGCTATAAAAATTAATTCTGTTAAATTCCTGTGGCTTCTCCTCCTTTCAGTAATAAATTGATAATTGAGAAAAATTATAATCTCACAAAAAACAAATCCAGGCAGTCACTCCTCTTTACTTTTTGGGGGTTTTAAGTGACATTCAACTGATTATTTGCTAAGTTATAATGAATATCCATTTGGTTTGATGAGAGAGAAAACTTCAGTTTATATTTCTCCCTGCCCTTCCAGAAGTAGTTGTTCTTTCAGTATCTCTGTGTGTGACATCCTGGAATAAACATGAGGTATTATATCTTGGAATGCACTTCAGGTCAGGCTACTCCTACTCTGTCCTCATGTGGAATTCACTTGTAGGAGCAATACATTATTTACATGGCTTATTCTGAGAATTTGGTAGAAAGATTGGGCAATATTTTAATGACAAAAACTCTTTCAATAATTAATTCTATAACTAAGGGGGTCTTTCTCTTTATCCTTTCTGCAATTAGGTAGATGAGCTTTTGGAAAAATACATGGACTCTTATGATATTGTCTTGGTGAAAGATGAATCCCTGGAAGTTGCCAACTCCATTCTACAGAAAATCCTGTAAATTGCAGTCTCAAGTCACTCCATTCCTTCCAGGAGGCAACTGGACAGAAGAGCACACATGTGCTATCTTAGATGTGTTTATTATTCATTTACGGAACTGTTTGATTTAATTTAAAACTTTTATCTTCATTTCGGTATTATGGAATATATATTGTATCAATTATCAACTACAAGCTCCTTTTACTGCTCTTACACTGTTCTTTGTCTCACACTCCTGTTATAACAAGATCTAAATTGGATTTATAGATGTGATAAACTGCTGCTGATGGGATACTGTGGTTCACTGTCCTTTTTAATCAGGCATTTCAGAGCAGCATTTGGAAAACGTGGCTATTTTGTAAAATTGAAGGTGTAAATGCTGTGTAAAGAGAGTGTGCATTTGTTGCCTTTTCAAAGACATTTCGGTCTCAGCTGTACTTTGAAGGATCTTACTCATATGCTACATAATTTCACACAAGTTTTTCATACATATATTTTTCATCAGTAAAAATGCTTTTATTCACCCAATTCAGGCAGTGTTTCTTCTTCATATTTTTGCATCATTGCACAACATTGTCTATCCTTACTGTTTCTTTATTCTCTGTGAAATGGGAAGAATGTTTTAAGTTAGTGTGTCTGAGATAAATGTTCTCATCTTTGTAACAACAGATGGTTTCACAAACTGATAGTCCACAGCCTGTCTGCAATGAGCAGGGGCATCCTGAACTAGACCAGGCTGCTCAGAGCCCTATCCAACCAGACCCTAGATGTTTCCAGGAATGGGGCATCTACCACCTCTCTGGGCAACCTCTGCCAGTTTCACCACCCTCACCACAAAAAAAAAATCTTCTGAAAGTTTTTCCTCTGTACTGAGCACATTACAGCACCTCTCAGCATTGTGTACAGAGCACAGCTTAATACAGCCACAATTTCAGAGGCTTGCTCAGATAAGTTGCAGGATGAGTTAAAGATGAAGTTGTGACCCTGCTCCTGTGAGGTCTGGGCTGTACTAAATCTATTCATTAATAAAAGAGAGCAAATCATGCAACTCCCCTAATGTGCAATATAATCATTGTTCCCCTCTGCTTTCTTTTATACAGAACAGAAACTGTGCCATCTTCCGTTCCCTGAGGAAGTGTAATGACAATGTGGGAGAGTTTAGATCTGCATTCTCTTCCACCAGAATTACAACACATCTCAAGAAATGGC
>NW_005054361.1:645510-657791 GCF_000277835.1 Geospiza fortis
TACAGCCTCTGGTCTGTTATTAAAATTCTGACTTGGTATTACCAGACACATTTTTTTCCAAATCAGCAGCTTTACATCTGTTACTACTGCTGCCAGAACTTTTCCACTTTTCCAAGAAGGGAAGAGAGAGGATAGTTTCCATACCCCACCTTTGCATCCTCTGCAGTAAAATGAAATTAATCATCCCTGTATTTTGAATGCAGGGCAGAGGCTCAATGCAAAATCTGAGGTAGTGTGAGCATCCTTTCACAAATCTCACAGCACAATGCTGTGCCATCAGGGAACTGCTGAGCACAGGGACCTTTTAGAAATTCCATCCCGCATCGGAACAGGCAGTGTTTGAGGGATGATGTCCTCCTTGTACAAAACCTACAGTCATGCAATTCCCTAGGCCTGACACAGGGGCAGCCAGGAGGCCAGAGGTGGGATCCTTGAGAAGAAAACCAGTAGGACAATCAAGATGAGGACCTTGAGGATAGCCTTGGCTGCTTTCCATTCCAGAGGCATGACTCAGGCAGCAGCAGCAAACTGGAAGAGCTGAAGGCACCCTGGCAGTGCCAGGGACAGGAGGAGATGGGAGCAACAGCTGCTAAGGGCCTGTCAGCCAAAGCCAAAAGATGGGGAGAGCTTGATGGCAGCAGTGACAGCTGCTGAGGCAGTAGTCACAGCGACTGGGTGTGAAATTTGGCCCAGTCCCTGTGGCCTCTCCCTGTCTCCTCCATTTTCCTGGGGCAGGAAGAAGGGCAGGATGGTCATGGCAAAACAGAGAGAGAGAGAGCAGCCTCCCTACAGCCTCCCTTGTGCCTGCACTGCAGCTTCAGCACCATGGGCAGGACAAGCAGGGCCCTGCTACACAGGACTCCTCACAGGCATCAGCATGAGCTGCCCACCCAGTGACCTGGTCTGCACCACCCAGGCACAGCAAGGATTTGGGGAATGCTGCAGCATTTCCAGGGAGCTCTGCAGACACAACTTCTTTAACAGCTTACATTTGGGGGTTTAGGCACCTGCAGAACTTACACTGGCTGGGCTAATGTTAGGGTTTTGAGAGGAGGGGAGTAGGGTTAATGAATCTTCGGTTTAGAGCTTTTTTAAACAGGCAATCATACTGGCTCTTCTGTCATAGCTGCCAAATAAAAGTCCAAAAGGCAAAGGCCTTCTGAAAAACATCAAGGTGTTTGGATGCACTGCTTACTCAACCAGCCTCTAGTTGCAAGAGTTTCTAATTACCAGGCATTACTACCAAAGTGTACACTGGGACAAAGTTTTCCATTTACAGGCAGTTTATCTTTGGAATACAGATAACAGTTAAAATTTAGAGAATGTGAAGTGTAGCTGATAGTCACAGCTTCACAGCACAAGATGTGTCAGCAACACTCTCTGGCATTCTGACTACAGGTGTAATGGATTTCCCTGATTAACCCACCACTGGTGTAAAGGAGGGGGCAGTTCTGGTCTCTCTGTGCAGTGTTTCTGAGAAGGGAAATGTCCCACGTTTTCATCAAACTTGTCTCAGGATACACATAAACTCACTGATCCTCTCTGCAGAATTTTTCCTCAGCCTCACTCAGCAGATGAACAAGCCACCACTCCTTCAGCATGATGAAGATCTTGTTCAACCCACAATTAAAAAAACCCCAACAAATAAACAAAACCACATGGAAGAGCATATCCAGAGTAATATAGAAAAGGACTAGGAAGCATCTTTAAAAGCAGTTACCAAAACAGATTTCCAACTGCATTTTACTCTGAATTACTGAAATTAGCATTCAGCCTCCCTAGAACCCACCCATATCAGAAGGAAATGAGATGGCTTTCCAACTACATGTACATCTAAAACTGGTAGAGGATTTCAGATGACCACCATCTTTCAAGCATTACATAAGGAAGACTGTCCAACCTCACCTCCAAGCAGGTGGACAATGAACGTTCAATCCATAATGACAATCACTTAAAGAAAAGGATTCTTGCCTTTCCACAAAGATGCAGGTAAGTTAAGATCTCCAGCACACTTTTCTCCTATCATTAAATCCTGTTAGTCTCAGAACCTGTGTTAAGGATCTGCTAGAGCAGTAAACCTTTGCTAGGACTTGAAAGCAATTCAGCCACATTGCAGTTCCTTGATAGAACACACTTGCTGTACAAGGGGTATCTCCATGCCAAATAAGTTACTTCTTGAAATGCCATTCATACAACTTTATAGAAAAAACAATTACTTATGCAATTAACCTGAAGGAGGTCAGATTTCAAAAACCTGCATTGTGCTGTACAGATTATCATTGTCTGTTTATCATCTCACATCCCACTGCCAGCCATAACTCTTGCTTAGTATTACATTAAGGGAAAACACAAGATGCATTTTTAAATATCTTACTCCACTTTACCAAAATCCCATTGTTTGTACAGAAATTTGTACCCATTTCTGTTTGTACAGAAATTAGAATTTATATTATCAGTTGCCTCTCTAAAACCATGACCAAAATTACCTGCAAACAAAATTAACTCTACACCTGCAGGTTAAGCCATCATTCTCCAGCTAGTCTAATTCTTGTAATTGCTATCAAGATTGTCCTTTCAGTTTTAAGAAAGAAATACTGTGAGTAGTACATCTTTCCAAATAAAATTTCTAACCAGAAACATTTTGCAACCCTAAAAATGTATTTATGATTTAGTTTGAAAAGAAAGATATGCATTTCCCAGACTATTTTCCCACAGCCAAAAGAGTATATCTAAAGTTAAAAGAAAAGAATAAACAAAATTAAGTGGATTTGTTACTCTTTTTTCTTCCTCTACTCACAATATCTGTTCTGTCTGTAGTACATGTCCAAGGTCAAGTATTTGGGACCTTTATTTAGCTGAAAATGAATCCTCCTCTTAGCGGGTGTTACTGCCAGTTCAAATGTCCTCCCACTGTCAAACAAATACTGATAGTGCTGTACTGAGCTAAAAACTTGCACCCCATACTAGATAAATGTGTCATTTTCAAGTTTTAAGGAAAATTCAAATATTTTTTCCACAAAGAAAAACATAATATTGAAGTTCAACAACTGCAAATTCTGATTTAAGTATAATGTCTGTTATACTTGCTCCAGATGGAGTTACACAGCAGAAAGCATTGCTATCAATGGACACAAAAATCACACAGAAAAAACTATTCATAAATACCTGGGTTTTTCTGGGTACACACTCCTGTTGCTTTTCTTTTCCACTGAGCCCCTCACAATTCAGTCACCAATTGTCAACCTTGGCTGCCAGCAACGTCTTTCCTAACAGCAGTCAGCTGCCAGCTCTGAGAATAGCAGCTGCCTGTTTCATTAGAGGAGTAGAAACAGCCTGAGTTCTGGAGAGCCCCTCGTTAGCTGAGCCCAGTTACATCTGGTGCTTAATGACCCTTGAGAGCCATCATCTATTTTTATAAAGTAATCTCAGTGAAGTATGGTAAAAAACTATCTAGATACTAATTCTATAAATAAGTAAACCCAAAATAGAGAGAGTCTATAGATAATTCTAAATAGGTAGGTTCTAAATACTAGGAGATAGTAGATACTAATAGATAAATTCTACATAGGCAAATTCTAAATACTAACAATAAAATGCTACTAAATAGATGAATTGTAATTAGATAGCTAGATTAATTCTAAATAGCTACTTTCTCCTTTAAAAAATTGTTTTACACTCTGACCTAGAGGACTCAAGCCTTCCTTCAAGGGAGAAGCCAATAGCTGCCAAAAGAAAGGAAAAGGACTGAGTGAGTCTATGTTAGTGATCAGAAATTCTGGATTTTAAGCACTTTAGCCTAAAACAGCCAAGCAGACCTGGCCTCTGTTGGCTTTGTCTGGGCAATGCTCCATGTCAACACCATTATTTTATAGCAAGTTTTTCCATATAGTCTCTGATTTTCCCCAAAGCTGCATTCTTATTTCTAAAATGGCAACCTGCAGGCTTGGAGGGATGAGGTGAGGAGGAAACAAAGACTTCCACCTGAAGGAAAAACATCTTTAGCTGGATCATGAGCCATGTTTGCCTAAGGAGCAATGGCATGAGAATTTCAGATGTACTTACCCTAGCCAGAGGCACTGGTCAAGTTATCCCTGCTATCCCATCACTGACAAGCACTTCCAAAATAAAACAGCACAGCAATTTTTGGGATAACCAATTGACAGCAGTTCAGCGCTGCTCTTTCTCCTGCATCTGCCCTGGAGGACAACTCTGTTATCCTGGCTTACCAGGAACTCTTCAGCCCATCTCCTGGGATCCATCTGGAATATTCCTCCATGCAGAAACATTGGGTTCATTCACTAAAGTTTTCTCAGACAAAACAATTCAGGATACCACAAAATATTTTGGGTTAGAAAGGACCTTAAAGACCACAGAGTTCCATCCCCCCCAAAGGAGGGGGGATATCCACAAGAGAGACTTCGTTTTTTGGGGGCACATATGAGAACAGAGTAAGGAGCTGTTTCCACATTGAATTCTGCTTCTGGCAGTACTCCAATCACAACTTGCTTCCCACTCCTTCTCTCAGCTTTGTCAGCACACAGAAGGGACTACATCTGAACCACAGCAAAAAGTGAGCAACCTGCTTCCAAGTAAAGGAAAAACAGTCTGCTGAGAGAGCTGCTTTTACAAGATGGTAAGGAGCCATTCTGGACCCAAACTTTGGAATCCAAGTGCCTGTCCCTGATAGCCACAACTTCTACATCTGGTATAAAATCATCCATTAATCATAGTTTTAAATATTATTTTCTGAACATTAATAGCAGTATTGAACATATTCAGGGTAAGCCTGCTGCATACAAGAGAAAAGAGCTGCAGGAAGGGCACTTGCTTCAAATCATGGTCCCAACCCACCAAAACTCCACGAAAACGAAAGAAACTTTAAAAGCAATAGTTGATCAATATTTTATTTAACAAAAAGATCAGTTATCGAACATTTAATGGTATCAAACTCAAAAAAATATTTCACTGCACTTTTTTAAAGAACTGCATTAAAAACCAATATAAAATGTTCTCAGCCAACTGAAATACCAATTTTTAGAAAGAGCATCTCAGGGAGCTTACATCCCACATGTACAGACCAAGGAAAGCAAGAAACTAGACACAAAGCTTATAATGGAAAGACAACTCCCTGCCCACTCCTCCTTATCAGTGTCTCACTCTATGTGTTTGTGTTCTTGGCATGCTGTGTACTGAGGGGGATCCCAGGGCCTCCCAGAAAATGGGTCTGTTTGGTGTATTTAGTAGGGAGCAGCTCTGCTGCATTTGTCGAGCTAACGGGGGTGACTGCCTTGAGTCACAGCATCTGAGCAGCACACCCAGGGCTGACTTTGTGTTGAGGGCTGGGCCAGAACGTTAGCACACACAAACAGATGGGGCTGTTTCTTGATTCTATCACTGTCTGTCTGTTTGTTTGCCACTGCAGACTGCTCTGCTGCTTAAACTGTAAGTACTTACTCCTTAATCTATCAATTCCCAAAATAGGAGACAGAAGGCAAACACAAAATCAACTGTGTCCAGTATTTATGAAAGCATTTAGACCCTGTATGTTAATATTTAATGTCTAACAAAACTATAAATGAGGTTGCAACAAGAAAGGTTTTGGAATGACTGATGGGAACACTGGCCAGCAAGAGTCAAGGTTACTAATTCAGCAGAGTACAGATGGTAGGAAGCTTTTAGTCCATGAGGTAAAAACCCAACACATACATGGTATCAGTTCTAGGTCTGTTTAATTTAAGTCACAGCTTATGTAAATTTTGCAATGGCACAGCCATGTTTCTGCAATTTGCAAATCAGATTTTCTGCTGGCAAAAATCCATGTGAGTTTGTTCATTTACTGGGAAGAGTGCTCATGCCTTCTGAAAGGAACTGGGATCAAAAGCGGACAACTTTTACAGGTTATTGTTATGGGGAATATTTTGGTTCATTTTCCTACACAAATATTTCTGATACAGAAGGTTTTTTTAAACTCTTTTAAAAGCACTTGGTAGGTTTTCTCTGTACCATCCACCCAACTGACCGTGAATTGTTCAATGAGAACTTTGGATCTTTAGCATAAAAGCAGACCCCACACACACATGTGGTTCACGGCACCACATACAGCAGGACACTCCTTACCTGTCTATACGTCCCACCTTGAGGCACTTAACACTTTTTTCAGATATACCTAACAATTCCAACTGAAAATCTGCTCCTATTTTAACAGCCTGCCCACACCCAGGCAGAGGCAGACACAGGCTATCCGAGGGCTATCCTTCCAGAACCATGCTTGCCAAAACTCCTTCTGGTACACGTGTTTGAACAGCAGGTCAGCTCAGGATTCTTGGTTTTTTCCTTATCTTTACAGTTCATCGTGCTCCTCTCTGGCCTCCTGATCTTTCAACTTGAATTCTTCAGCAGTAACTTTACCATTTCCATCCCGGTCT
This sequence comes from Geospiza fortis, assembly GCF_000277835.1. Taxonomy (NCBI): domain Eukaryota; kingdom Metazoa; phylum Chordata; class Aves; order Passeriformes; family Thraupidae; genus Geospiza; species Geospiza fortis. The sequence continues at coordinate 651,936 of NW_005054361.1, forward strand.
TGATTGGTGAACATATTTTTAACAATCTTCTCAAAATCAAAGCCAGGAGCTAATTTTCCCTTGCCAGTATCAACTTGAGTTTGGATGTACTCTGAAAACTAAAAGGGGGGAAAAGCAGAAGAAAACAGCTCACAGTGAAAAGGATATTTGAAAATGAAAAGCACCCAGTATTTTACTACTTATTAAGTGTACACAGGACACTGTTACTACTCTATAAAGTTTCCCATCCAAACTGGACTAATTAGAACAGACACATGAGGTTAAATGACTCTCTGTGGAGCTCAGCAGGGATTTCCTCACTCATTCCAGTGGGTTTTGGACCCATAACAAGAAAAGTTCTTTTTCATCATTTAGGAGGAAGATGGGTTGGACATCTGGACATAGGAACAGCTCTATACAGATGGAGGGCAGTAATTTTGCATGGCAATACATGAAGCTCACTGTAAAACAGAAACCCACCTGCATCTTAGAGGGAGCAACACACAAGGGTGATTGCTGATGTGGACAGCAACAGCCTAACCCCACCTCTTTCTCTAAACCAGTAAAAGCTTTTTTTCTTCTCTGCAAGGACAGACGTAAACATAAGAGAGAAGATGGAGACGGAAGGAAAACAAAGAGGCGGTAAAGAGTGCTAGGAAAATGGAAAACAAGAATTTGATTTTACCATATTAGTTTTTAAATCCTCAAAGGCACTTCATGCTGTTCCACAAGGCCACAGCCTGCCCTGTGAGCACTCAGGCAGCACCACTCCAGGGAAAAAAGAAGGGACAAAGAAGAAAAGACAAAACAGAAGGATAGAGAAAGGTGACAAAGAAGACTTCAGAAGAGAATAAAAAAATAGAATTTGAGTTAAAAGAAAAAGCAGAGGAACATCTCACAGAGGCTTATGTTATCAGAGGCGCTGTGGCAAAAGCAAGTGGCTTTCAACTGAGGCACACAATGACATCCTCACAATGCAGATTTTAAAAGCAAGCAAGGGGAAATTCTGAATTTCTCTGTGACTGCACAGCACACAATTCACATGTGTAAGGAGTGGCCACTGGCACTGCCAGGCTCCAGAAGAGATTAGACAGTTCCTGGATGCACTGCTGCAGGCTCAGCTTTGGCTCACAAATTCACCACAAACTGTCAATTAACACTGAGACAGACACCAAGAAGGCTGACACAGCAAAGGAACGTTGGATACCAACTCTGCCTCTTACACTTACGTCCTAAGGATTTGTTGCTGACCAAGGAAACCACAACAGAAACTGATTTTATGCAGTATGACCATTCTTACAGTCGTTTTTTCTTTAACTCAAAAGCTGAATAGCCTTGTTTTAGCTGATACCTTGCCTTCCCGTTCCCTTGATGACAAACAGTATTCCAGAAGAAGAGAAGAAAATGAGGAAAGACTCCATCCTTCAACATTGGTATAGATAGTGGTAGAAGAGAACCACTGTAGGTGGTTACATCATCTCAGCTTACCTCCTCCAAAAGAACCTCTCCATCATGATTCTGGTCTATTTCTTCAAAAAGGTTGGGAGAGACTTCCCCATTCCATACAAACATGTATCCTTCAGGCAAGCCGGACACCAATTCCAGCAGTTCGATGTCGAAAACCAATACAGCACTACCAGGCACTTCTCCTTCTGTCACAACAAATGGCAGAGGGGTATTTATCCTCACTTACATTGAAGGGGATATTTCCCTTTAATCCACAATGAAATTTATCTTCTCCTCCAAAAGGCACTTCTCTAGTGTGATCAAATCTTCCTGATCACTTCACGAAGGGTGATCATAAAAGGAACCTTCCATAATAAAACTTGAGGAACTGGAACAGACTGCCCACAGAAGCATGGATGCCCCATTCCTAGGAATGTTCAAGGCCAGGTTGGGATGGGGCCCTGAGCAAACTGTTCTAGTGGAAGGTGTCTGCCCATGGCAGGGGGCTTGGAACTAGCTGATCTTAAAGGTCCCTTCCAATCCAAACCATTCTATAAGTCCATGATTCAAACTGCATCCTTTTTTTTTTATACTTTCAAAAACTAAACTTGTGGGAATAATCCATTTTTTTCCTTTATCTTGCCAATACACTAAGTATCAGCATACTGCTGAGACTCAACAGCCTGGGATATTACCTCAGGGAAACCATAGAAGGAGTTTAATTTAGTGTTGAAAAAGAAAAATCAAGCTCACCTCTAATCTGTTTGCAAGAGACTGCAAACAAACAATTTTTTCAGATAGCTGGGTATATACCAACACAATAACAAATCATACAGTGTTTCAGAACGTGTATCAAATGTACCCTGAACAATGGCAAATACTTATGACAGGTATTTTACACAGCAGACTTTTCACGTTATGAGGAAATTTTCAATTTATTACATATAGCTATGCAATTATATATAATGTATAATAGATAAAATCTTGTATAAAATATTGTATATATATTAAACGCCTAATTTTTTCACAGAAGACAGGTACAAGTGGAAATGCATTCTAATCTCTTAATGCAAATTAATTCTCCATTAAGCTCTGTACATGATGCCTGACAGTCTTTATAAACAACAAACTTTTCTGGAGCTACTCAAAGAACACAGTAACTTATGCAACTGTTTCCATACACATCAGAATTTGGTGATCTTGGTGACCTCATGATAGACTCCTTTCCCTCAAACCTTTTAACCAGCAAGACCAGAAACAACGTACCTGGACATAAAAGTTCTTGTCACTTCTAGATCATTCTTTTTATTACTGCTGTCCACATCATTAAAAATTGATAAGTCTTAATGCCCTAAAGCTGCCTCAAAATGTATTTGTGTTGGAGTTTTAACTGCACCAATACACTGTTTCACATCTTAGTTTATGTACCATCTTCTGAATTCCCTAACATATTAGGGCTGACCAGTTCCCTACGGCTCTGTCTCCTGAATAACATGCTGCATGTCCAAACACAAGCACCCAACTCCCTGTCATGGAAAACAGTGTTTGCATCCCTCTGCAACACCAGGCTGCCTGGAGCTTTCTGTTCTGACAAAGCAACATTACTGGGGTCACGTGCTCCCTTCTGCACTCTGATGGTCTTTCTGCTGGCCACAGCAACAGCATGGCTTGAAATGCAACACAGACAGCATGTCCACTGGGGAACAGGGAGGAGGGGGAGTGTCTAAAATAAGGACATGAAAAACCTCAAAAAAAACCAAACATTCAGGCAGCTAATAAAACATGCATGCCTGTGTTTCAGTCACTCTAGAGATGCTAAGTGGATGTACACTCACCAACTCCATCTTCTCCATAACCAAGGTGAGGTGGGATAACGACTGTCCGTCGTTCCCCAACACACATGTCCTGAAGGCCCATGTCCATCCCCAGCACCACCTGACCAGAACCCAGAACTATGTTGTAGGTCTTGCCAAGGCTGTGTCTGGAAAGGAAGGAAAAAGGAAAAAAAAGGAAAAAAATCAACACAAAATAGAAAATTTCTGTTGTTCAAAATTACCACAGAAGTAGTAGTTTCTAGTAGTGTCCTGTCATTGCCAAAAATTAACTTAGTACCCCATGCTTTATTCTACCAAACAGTTACCCAAAGTTGTTCTCAAGTTACAGCCAGCACCAAACAGACAAGTCTCTGCTGCTGACATGTCCTCTGGCACTAAAATTATAGGCTTCTTGGATGAAATCCAATTAAAATCATTAATTGTGCCAATTACAACCCCAAGGTATTTTATCTTGAAATAAGGGCTTTTGCCTTTCCCTATTTTTAACTGTTGTAATTGGACTTTTCAGCAGATGTGAGAATTCCAGATGTACATTCATCCCAGGACTACCAACTCCATGGAGGGACCTGAGTGCATTCTCATGGATCAACCATCTTCAATGAAATCAGTCACTATAATGTAGTAGCTATTAACACAAATATCCACTACTACTGCTATTTAACCATATTAAACTTTGAATTATACCTTGCTGCCCATGGCTCATTTCTAAAGTTAGAAAATATCACCAGTTAAAAGCCCAAAAGTCAAACATATATTGTGATTCTAAAGGCAGAGTGTGCAGCATTAAGACTCTTTATTCTATTGGTTGCCTTTCTTTGGTTATTTGGCTTGGCTGTGCCTCTGCAGGACATGCTTGTACAACAGAGTATTATTTGGAAAGAAAACAATTCAGGGGCTGAGAGGTCAGCCTTAAAATTAGGAGCACATGATTCACAATCTTTCATTCTCTAAAAACTACTGTGAATAAGACGGTCTTGACATCCCTTGGTTCCTGCTACAAAATGGAAATTGAGCATTCCTGACATATAAACTGTTTTGAATCCAAACACATCACTTGTATACATCCTTGCCTACAGCACTGCTCCACGTGCTCCAAATTAGGGCAGCTTTTCAGCTCTGCAAGCTATTGTGTACACTGTGAAACTCATGAGCTACTTCCTGTGTTAATTATAACCTGGATAAAAATAGCTTTTCCGAACTTCCCTTCCAAAAAATAAAATATTGTTTGGATGACTTGCACTATTCCAAAGATTAAGGCAAAAAGAAAAGGAAGCTAACAGAAATACTCTTGTAGGGTCACTTCACTGCTACATGAGACAGACTGGAGCAATCTTTTGCTTCCCTCATAAATCTACCGCCAAGAAAGAGGAGGAAAAGCCATAATATTCTCATAGTTACAATCAAGGCCTCTGATAGATTCTCCATGCTGACACTTAAAGCCACACTACAATACAGGAGCAGCAATGTGTGCCACAGACATGACAGGTGAGCATTTACTATAAACCACACACTGCAGACCTCTCTCAGGAGCACTGAATCAGTACAGAGCACAAATACTACCCAAGAAACTGAATAAACCTGGACAGTTCATTCATGGTGAGACCTGTGTTGCCTTGGCATGACTCACCTAGACACCTGAGCTGGCCCATTTACACAGAATGCCATGCAACAAGTTTCATCACTCCACACATACTGTTTACGTTCTTCTCCAACACACTCCTACATCCTTTTTGTTCTTGGTTCTCTCATTATGCTATGACAGATTGTCTTTAAGTTCCCCTCCTCCTATGTACCTTTGGCAGGCAGCCATAAAGAGAAAAATATATTCGACATAAATGTTCAGTTAAAAAAAAAATCTTCATTGTCACAGACACATTTTATGAAAAATCCTTTTGCTAGGATTTTTTCTCCCGAGAAGCTGAGAGGCCTCAGAAATGAAATTTAAACAATAATTATCTGCTGCTGTGGAATGCAACGGGTGCATCTTTGATTGGTCTCATGTGGTTGTTTTTAATTAATGGCCAATCACAGTCAGCTGTCTCAGACTCTCTGGTCAGTCACAAGATTTTATCATTCCATTCCTTTCCTTTCAAGCCTTCTGATGAAATCCTTTCTTCTATTCTTTTAGTATAGTTTTAATATAATATATATATAATAAAATAATAAATCAGCCTTCTGAAACATAGAGTCAAGATTCTAGTCTCTTCCCTCATCCTGGGACCCCTGAGAACACCACCACACTTTATTCCCTGCCAGATTGCTTTGCAGGGAATTCATCCTTGCCTTCACTGCTGCTGGGAGCATTCTCCTCACCAGGGCACTCAAATACCTACGTGGAGTCCAGCAGGGTTCCATCCAGGAGGGAAGCATTGTAGTGGTATTTCAGGTAATCCCCCTTCTTGCTCAGCACGGTGCAGTTGGAAGGTTTGTAGTGAACGGTGATGCTGACCGAATCCGAGGGGTTGTGGAAGTCCACCACGTGGATGTCAAAGACCAGCACTGCAGATCCTGGAATCTTTCCTAAACAGGAAGCACATTAGACAAATAGAGGAAGAAACAGTACCCAAAGAGGCAGATGATGTTCAGGTACTGCACC
>NW_005054361.1:657830-668384 GCF_000277835.1 Geospiza fortis
AATTAAAGGATGTGACAGATGCAAGCTGCATCCAGTGTAGGAAAGACAACCAGTGGGAAAGCACTAAGCATGCACTCAGTTCAATGGTGAATGAAAAACTTTTGTTACTCTGAATTTTAAAATTATGCACAAATGAAGCAATAACCATGTATTTCCTGTGACTATCCTAAATAACTTGATCATCAAAATTCTCAAGAACTCTTGCTTCAAGGAACGTCATTATATGTAAAAAGTTACAGTTCCTTAAAATACCCTAAAAACAGGCAACTTCTTCCCCCTCTTCCCAGGATTATGTGCATTACCAGGATTAACAAAACACATCCAGCCTAGGATTGGGGTTTGTCAGTAATTCCAAATCTGCAGCACAGAACTTGCATTCCCAGAAGAAAGGCTTTTTTTCCTAAATCGCTTATCCAAGTAACATTCCAGGAGGCACTTTTTGAAACAGCAGCCACAATGCTGGGATCAGCTAGAAGGGTTATCACATTCAGCCTCTCCCAGCAATCCGTTTAGATAGCAATGAGTTTTCCCAAAGAAATGTTAATTGTATGTTACACATACATGGTTACTTCACTGTTGTTACATGCACAACCTGTGGCTGTGGAAGGAATAGGGAAGAAAACTTTACATGATGAACTCCCTCAGGACAGAGAGTTTAAGACATGCAGGAAGGAAGATCTCACACCACAGAGCTCCTGGCATCCAAGTACCAGTCTGCCTGAAACACCAATTACCCAAATGAGCTCAGGCTACCAGTTACATGTGAGATTGTTCTGTATTTTATTGTCCTACCTATTTAGCTAATCAAAATAATCCTGCAAATTCTGGATGTGGTCTTGTCAGTTTGATATCCACAAAATAATGAACTAATTCATAAACCTTTCAAATGCCAGAAAAATGAAAATACACGCAGAATAACTAAGCAATAAAGGTTTAACTACAGAAGACTTGAACGCAAAGCCAAGCTCACCTCTCCCTTCTTCTCCATATCCAAGATGAGGGGGGATTATTATTCTTCTCTTTTCACCAGTGCATACACCTAGCAAACCTTCATCCATTCCAGCAATCACATAACCTTTCCCAACATAGGTGTCATATGTACGGTTTCGGGAATAACTACGGAAAATATTTGAAATATTTGCACTTCAGCAGTGTCAGGTGTACTCAAGAAAACATGGGCTCTTGCAATAGCTCTGCAACACAATTCTTAAACCAGTTAAGGTCAAACACACAGTCATTAACCAGCACCAGGGAGGCACAAAGGAACTATGTTCCATGAATCCAGGCCACCAGGTTTCATCACTCAGTGTCACACGGGTCACTGATTACCCAGCAGTGAGACCCTGGCTAGTGAACAGCCAGCAAATCTGCAAATTCATTTCTACTGTATCTAGAAAGAAAAATCACACTTATTTATGTATTTTAAATGAAACAGAAAACAGGTTTTGACAAGTAACCGAAAAAAAAATGGTTTACTCCTTTACAATTTCCTCTGCCCTGACACTACTTTAATAAGCACTTATCAACTAGCTATGGTTGATAAGTGCTTCATTTTCATGTGACACCCTGCAGACTACCTCATTTTGCAACCACAGCTATGTAGTTCAACTACCAGAAGGAACAGGTGGGATAAATAGGTTCTCCTGGGATGCTCAACATCAAAATGAGTCATGACAACAAAACCATATCAACACCTAAGCCAGCCACTTAACACACAGGCTGAAGGACCTGCTTCAACACCTCACGACAGAATAAAACAAGACTACAACAACAAATGATGTTTCTTACATGGCCATGACTGTCTTCTACCTTTCTTCAAGGCATGTTACACAAAGGCACAGCCCAAGAAGGAGAAGGCAGAAAGCCTTTAATTCATCTTTACAAGGTAGATCTAGGAAAGAACTAAACCAGTACAAGACCAGGCCCTGATGTAATTCTGAGGTTTATTCAACTGCCCTAAGTCCAGACACCCTTGGCTGAGCTGCCCAGGGCAGTTCTGCAGCCAAATATTTCAGAGTAAAAAGGCAAAGGAAAATATTATTAAAGCTCTCAAACCCAGCCATTTGCAGAGCTTTTGGCATGTTCCCTGTACCAGTGAGAAACTTTGTCCTGGATAGCTCCAGGGTTTTCAATCCCTATTGTTAGCTGCCCTCTTTCTTCATTTATGAATTCTGCAGGAGGTCAGGAAACCGTGTTTTAGTGAACAAGCTCTCTAACAACCCTCAGCACTTCAGAATGATGTAGAGGTTGCTGTCTACAAAGCATTTATTACTATTTCTTGACAGCAACCCTCATATAAATACTCAGCTATTTTCAAAAATTGGTTAGTTACTAGAGAAGATATATCTCAAAAAAGAGCAATAGGTACACTGTGGATAAGCTTTGAGTTCTTAACTTATAAGCTTTCGCAAATTGTAAATCAAGGTCTACAGAGATGGCTGTTGCAGTAGTGCTAAGCATTTTTCTCTGAGCTTATTTTGTAGAACACTTTACATTGGCTCACTCTCACCTCCTTTTAGCCAGCTGTTCTGAAAGCTGGAGTGGGATAGTGAAGCACTGTTCCACTAAAAGCAACCAAAGTCACAGTAATCTACAAGGGTATTGTTCATATGAATCTGTACAAGAGGCTCATGTTCCCATAGAGCTTTGAATTTACTGTCACAGTAATCCCTCTTCCTTCATTGCAGAAAAACCCTCTAATTGAATTCTGCAAACCCATAATTCTGTCTTGAAAGACATCAGCCTTCAAAATGCAAACAGTTTCCAAGTGTAAATATGATAAACCTCACTAGCCACTAGCACACTGACTCACAATTCTCAGGACATAAAATGGAATCATCATAATTTTCTCTCTCTTCGGTGGTATTACCTATTTGGCAGATAAACCCTATGGGGCAAAGTCCTCAGGCTTGTGTGCCTAAAGCACTTGGCTTTTCTGGGTGGGCCACTACCCCTAGATGGCGTCTGTGACAATGACATGGTACAAAACAGCTCTTTTCCTTCCCATAAGGAAAAGTTTTCTATGAGTCTTTTAAAAAGACTCCAAGTCCACTCAAATTTTTCAAAAAGGATGGAAAAGCAAAGAACTGTGTTTGAGCATATTACGGACACGACAAAGGAGTCCAACTGGACATGCAGTCTGTAGAGTTGAATGTTTTGGTTACCTGGAATCAAACAATGTGCCATCCAAAAGTGTGCCATTGTAATGGTATCGCAGAAAGTCTCCTGTCTGGCTTCTCCGCTCACAAGATTCAGGCACTAGCTGGTTCTCAATAGCAATGCCATCCTTGGGGTTATGCAGATCCAGCAAAACCACATCAAAGACAAGGGAAGCTTGGCCAGGGATCTCCTTACCTACAAAAGTGTTAGAGCAGAAAATTGGTAAGAAACAGCAGGTGTTCCAGCAGAAGCTTAAACATGTTTGTTGAAGAAAAGTAACGTACGGCCAAATATCGAGCACCTCCCCTTCCAAAATAAATTAGAATCATAGATTATTTGAGTTGGAAGGGACTCACTACAATTATCAATCCAACTCCTGGCCCTGCACAGGGCACCCCAAGAGTCACACCCTGGCCCTGAGAGCATTGTCCAAACACTTTTTGAATTCTGTCAGGCTCAGTGCTGTGACCATTTCCCTGGGGAGTCTGTTCCAGTGCCCAGACACTCTCTGAGTGAGGAACCTCTTCCTAATATCCAATCTAAACCTCCTCTGACACAACTTCAAAGACTCTGTCACTTGTCACCAGAGATCAGTACCTACCCCTTCCCCTTCCCCTCATGGGGAAGCTGTAGACTGCAGTGAGGTCTCCCCTCAAATCTTCTCCAGGATGAACAGACCAAGTGACCTCAGCTGCTTTTTACACGGCTTCCCCTCAAGCCCCTTCACCATCATCACTGTCCTCCTTTGACTCTCTCCAATAGCTTAATGTCTTATATTTTAGCACCCCAAACTGCCCCCAGCACTTGAGGTGAACCTGCCCCAGTGCAGAGCAGGGCAGGACAATTCCCTCCCTTGCCTGGCTGGTGATGCTGTCCCTGATTTCCCCCAGGACACTCTTGGCCCTCCTGGCTGCCAGGGCACTGCTGACTCATGTTGAACTTGCCATCTACCAGGAGCCTCAGGTTCCCTTCCCATGGTGCTGCTCTCCAGCCTCCCATTCCCCAGCCTGTGCACACAACCAGGGTTGCCTCATCCCAGGCAGAGAATCAGTTTGTTTAATTTCATATGGCTGGTGATTGCCAGCACTCTAATTTATCCAGGTGTCTCTGCAAATTTGCTTCTAGTCAGTCATTTATTGGTTCAAAGTTTTTTTTTTCACTGAATTCTCCAACTGAATAATTTCCTTCTATTCCCACAGTGATGGCACTGCCTCACTGAAAACAAAGGCCTCTTCAGCCCCACAGTTAATGATAATGAAGCCACAGAAGGGGTATGAAACCTCATACATCACAGACACATCCTTAAGCACCAGAGCAGAGAAAGAATATAAGTAAAAGTCACAAACTATAATTCAACATGGAGATGTCTATGTATAATCTGCAGGCTGCACAGTCTCACAAGACAATCTATTTCGTAGTTATCACTAGAGCATTTGTTGAAAAAAAACCACAACAAAACCCATCTGGAATTAAAAATACATTTAACATATTTTTTCTTAAAGTTTTTCTCCTTTCTGTGGCAGTCTGAAAGGATTATACAGTCACCTGTCTTCAAGTTTTTGGCGCCACTAGACATTAATCACAGATTGTATTCCCTGACTGAAATAAAATTTCAGTATATAAATACTACAGTTGTATCAACAATATGTCTGTTAAGTAGTGTCTCTCTGAACAGGGTAATAATGCTGCCCATAAATTTAAAATACAGAAAATTTGTTTTAAAATATGCATGACTTGGGATTGAAAACAAAAGAGGAACAACTAAAGGAATAACTTTTACCATCTCCATCCTCTCCATACGCCAGGAAAGGTGGGATTGTGATAATGCGCTTCTCCCCTACGCACATTCCCAGGAGACCCTGGTCCATGCCAGGAATCAGCCATCCAATCCCCACATAGGTATCGTAAGTTCGCATCCGATTATGGCTAAACATGAGAAAGGAAAAAAAAATCACAACCAAATGTCAGACTGGCACAGGAAAGAACAATATTAACCTTTAAATCCACGTACTCTGCACAGTGTAGCTCACAACTTGCTAGTCCAAAAGTATCAGTCCTTCATTTGCCAAGGGCTGGCTGGGAAGTTTTCCAGAGTGCTTAGCTATGTCAGGAACCTCACAGAGGCTTGGAAAGTGGCTCTCAGGCAGCTGTTACTAAAGCATCATTTTCCACTGAGTTCTAATGAAGCACAGATGCTGTACACGTAAAATCTCAGTAAGAAAGTTTCATTACATGTTTCATTACAAATCCTGCTAAGTTTACAAAACTTGTATCTAATCTGAACAGCTATACTGGTTATAGAGACTTTTAACTGACTTCAATAAATAGTAATATACATACAAGGAACGAAATTTAAAATTTAAAAAAGCATCTGGATTGGTAATGCCCACGAAGAAATAACAGACAGTTTTATTGGTTTGAGTCAGTATTGCTATCCTATAATCCCTGAAAAAAATTACTAACACACATCCAACACCAGATGTCATTTCCTGTGTTTCTGGGCAGTTAGCATAAATTGTTACACAGGTAAAAGGGGAGCAAACTATGGTGAGATACCTATCAAACTACACAAAAACCCACAACCCAGCTGCATACCTTGAATCAAACAGGGTCCCATCCAAGAATGTTCCATTGTAATGGTACCGTACAAAGTCAGACACCTGGACTGTCCGAGGACACTTCTCAGGTTTGAAGTAGGTCTGAATCTGCACTTCATCCTCTGAGTTCCACAGATCTATCAGGAGCACGTCAAAATGGAGCACAGCATTGGGGGGTATCACACCAGCTGCAAAAGCAAAACACACATACAGTTTTCTTTCCCTTTTTACACAGGGTATCAGCAAAAAGGAACCAATCCATGCATACCCTAAAAAAGCTGCATAATGCACACCTTATCTTCTGTTGTGCTTACAACTCCTTGGTCCCTTGCCATTGCTGCAGATATTTATGGGGGGTAGGGGGGGAAATCTGGCAAGATGAACTCTTTTCACAGCTGTCCATCAGGCAAACTATCTTGAGTTAGCATTTTTTGCCTCTCTGAGGCTGTAGAACAAAGATACTTCTGGAACCGACAAGACCTTGTGCAGCACTGCAAAGCCACAATTTTGGTTTAAGTATTTAACAGGGAGGTAGATATAAATAAATAGTTAACTTTCATAGCGAAAGTGAAGGACTTGAAGGTCTTCTGCAGCGAACTGCTCTTCCTTCAGCGCACAGAGGGAGTCAGGAGAGATTCCTGCAGGCTATAGGCTTAACAAACACCTCTGAGGAACAGAGGATAACCACCCAGAAATCCACTCCTTGCAGTTCCTACCCTTCCCTTCTGTGGCTCCGTTTCCCATCTGCTCTGTTGAATCCCTCATCCCAGCAGCCGGGCCGGTGCTGTACTTACGGACGCCTTCACTCCCGTAGGCAAGCTTAGGGGGAATCTTCACAAACCGGCGCTCGTTCACACACATGCCCACCAGAGCTTGGTCCATGCCAGCAATGAGCTGACCTTTGCCCACAAACACGTTGAACGTGGATCCCCTGTCATAGCTGAAGGGAGAAAAGCAGGAAAGAATGTCACTGGTTCATTTACACCTCCTTGCACTGTTTGTTTGTTGGGGTTTTTTTTAAGACAGTTAACTGCACCTTGTCTCTCTCTTGCCCTGTTAGCATAACTTTATCAGTCCTAAAGGACCAGCGGCTCCTAAAGGAAAGGGCAAATCCAAGGTGCTCCTGAGACATCAAAACAGTTCTCCTTCTGTCCACTGCTCATCCTAGCAGAGTGCAATGTGTACTACAGGCACATGAGGCCAGAACTACATACAGCTAATTCACGCACTAACATTAAAAGTAGCACTGGAAAATTAAGGAAGAAAAGGAAAAGTTAAACACTGTTATGAGATATGAAAGGATAACTGCTCCCACAGTAGGATCTCAGCATATTGATTTCAGTCAGCAACATCACAAAAATATTATATAAGACCTAAAAGCTTTACAATGTGAAAATCACACTTCCAATCTCTGTGGGGAAAAGGGAGAGAGAAAAGATGCTTTTTAAGTAGTAGTTGTGAGGTTTGCCAACAGGCTGTTTATTTTCTCCTCCACTTTTACAGCACTCAGTTAAAGCACAGAGACGTGTTTTAAATGGCAGGTTTGCCAGACCAAGAATCAAGAAACAAATTATTCTCCTCTGTGATAATACATGAATATTCAAAAGGTAAAAGAAACGATGCTTAAATGACTCAGTTTTCCAGAGAGGATGGAGAACAGCAGTGTTACCACAGCAGAACACTGCATTACGTGGTTCATTCGGCCACCTTAAATCTGCACAATGACCCCACTTTGATGTGCCTGAATTACTGCTATTGAACCTCTTGAAGAAGTATAAAAACACATGTCAAGAAGCACCTCAAAAGCTTCATGCCTGTTGTTTTGGTTTTTTTTTTTACATTTAGATACATATATATATAAAAGTCAGATCTGGGGGGGAGGAAAAAAAAAAGGCTTGCGCCTTTTGCATGCTAAAATTCTGGAAAGCAGCCAGCAGCTAGACATCCCTAGGGAAATGATGTCAAACTTTCCTTCCAAGACTGTACACATCACTTCCACAACATACTGACCCTCCTAACAGTCCCACATCCTTGAATCTCTCAAATATTTTACTGAGTGAACTCTCTGTTTGCTCCATCTTTTTTTTTTCCTTCTGACAAACATTTATCTTAAAGTAGGCAACCCTCTCTTACTGAGCATTCACTTTCAGTTGCAGTATATTCCCACTCCCAGTAAAGAATGGAAAATATTTAAATTAGGCCCTGACAAATTCTATTATACACATAAAACCATAATTTTAATGTTAAGACTAGTAATATAATAGGTTCTAAGAAACCCTCCAAATGGTATTTTGTAGCAAATGACAAGCTTGGCAATACATCTGGGATGAACTCAGAACAGAAGAGCTTTCTTTTTAGTAAAATAAATGTACAATTAAGAGAACATTGATGCAAAGCAGAGAACCGAACAAAGCACTGATCAGACCACGCAGCTTTGCAGGACTGATTTTGCAGCTTCCTTAAAACTAAGCAAAATTTGTTTCTATTAGTGGACTTGACCAAATTAATAGTAAATAACTAGGCAACTAAATTCAGACTTTTAAATGCGAATCATTTTATGGCCATTGAAATAAAAACCACCAATGCCAAGGCAAAAAAAAATATAAACAACTAATGACAATAATATGGTAATTTATGTAACACAGTTATGATTAATAAGACTTTGTCAACAGCCTGGTAACTTGAGGAGCAGTATTGCTACCTGCTCCTTGGAAATACAGAAAATTAATTTTAAAACTCAAGAATATTTTCAAGAGCTGAAGAAGGAACAAAGCAAAACTGCCCTTAGGTCAACATCTACAGTATTTTCTAGACTGATTTCATAAGAGTGTTCGATTAAACTGATGCTGCTAAGCATGCTCATAAACTTAAAAAAAAAAGGCAAGCAAGCAAACAAAAACAGGTAAGAAAAAGGGCTTGTTTTTATATAAATTGACTAAATCTCTTTAACTTATAGGCAGGGAACACCAAAGATTTTAGAACAAATACTCCAGAATATTTCTTGCATTGACCCACAGAAGACAAAACACTCCTATTTTTCCATGTCTGAACATGATTAAACACTGTCATTAGTCTTAAAAAAGATCATAGCAAATAACAAAAGTGCACACCAATATGAGCTGCCATGTAGAAAAAAAATCCCAAGCTGAACAAACCTGATATTTTGTATCCTGTTGAAATTACGGCAGCCACAAAAATATTCAAGTTGGACTAGACTATCACCATTACCATTTATTTACTAATATTTAGAGGATCCAATGAGATAAATGCTGCACAGTTCTGCCCAATCTGTTCCTGCCCCAAGTAATTCAGAACGAAATGACAAGGAACTAAAACGAGAGCCAGCACCTGGGCAGCCCCTCCAGGTGCCCTGCCTCAATGCACGAGCAGCAATCAGAAACACACTTCTGAACACGTGGCCAGTTTTCCCATTGTCACATATTTATAAAATAACCCACGAGGATGCTGCCTTTGTGTGTCTTCACATCCACAGCCAAGATTTGTGTTCCAAGCCCATCAGTTGCCAACGGATTCACTGTCTGCACTGTACCTTTTCACTGAAACTGCACCAACACCAGCTGAAGTGCCAGCTATCACACCCCACATTTTAGTCAGAGAAGTGCTGGTTGTATGGCACTACTGGCACGCTAACTACAGACAGCTCCAGAGGGAGATCTGAGCTTTGAAGGACAGTTATTTCCCTAAGGCTGTAGATTTTCCTTGGAGCACAAGGGAGATTACCAGGATTACTGAAAATACATTTTGCTTTATCTTTCTAAATAATATTTTGGTCGGTGGTAATGAATGAAGTAAGAAAAAACAAATAAGCTGGCAGCAGTAGCAGCATCCTTCATAACCTCCTGATCCCACTATTTAGGCTTCCTGATCCCAAAATAACAGCAGGAAAGCAGCTAGGCACTTCACTGTTCATAGGTCACATTTATTCAAGGATAAAGTATCCAAGAAATTCCATGTAAGTACAGCTTGATAATTCCTATATTTCCGGCAAGGATAATGATTCAGAACCAATCGTATTCCAGTAGGTTTGAGCCTGGATAAGACATATGAAATGTACAGAATGAATCGGGCAGGAAATCACTGCTGTGAGAGACTGCGATACCATATACACTCCTGTTTACCGGGCTAAGGTTACCTGAATAACCTTACGGTCTTCACTCTTGGAGCAGAAAAGCTCCATTCAGCGCCCTGGAAAAGCAGCTGAAAGAACATGCTAGGAATCCATGATGGCAAACAAACTACTGCGGACTGGACCCAGCCACTACAGAGGTCTTGCCCCATGTCCCCAGCGGTCACACCCCAGCTCACTGCCCTTCATATTTCAAAGGCATCTTCCCATGGTGATCTGTAGGTCCCGCATGTAGGACGTTACCCATCCTGCCGCTGACTCGCTTCTAACTGGTCACCCCAAAAGCGCCCACGGGGCACTGCTGGGATAAGCAGAGGAACCCGAACCGAACCTCCACCCAGCGCCACGATCACTGCACACCCCAAAAAAAACCACCCTCGTGAGGGACAGCACCTCTCGCTCCCCTCCTCTCCCTCCCAGTGCCCAACCAAGGGCGGGCTTGTGCCAGACCTGGAGTCGAAGCGGGTGCCGTCGGGGAAGGAGCCGAGGTAGTGGTAGCGCACGAAGTCCCCGGGGCGCACGGCCCGCGGGCAGCTCTCGGGCACGAAGCGCCGCTCGACGCCGAGCTCGGTGCCGTCCGGAGGGGTTCCGGCGGCGGGCACCGGCGGTGCCTGGCAGGCCGCCCAGCTCTCCAGCAGCGCCGGCAGCAGC
>NW_005054361.1:668640-687063 GCF_000277835.1 Geospiza fortis
GCTCCTTCCCTTGCGAAGGTGGCACGGGAGACGGGCGGACCCCGAGAGTCGTAAACAAGGCAGACACAACCCCGCCATTTCCCGCAGATTTCTCGCAGCTCTTGGGAGCGGAGCTGCTGGACCCTGGGAGGGACCGAAAACACGGCAGCTGACCCCCTGCAAAAGGGGTCTTGTCATTCTACTTGCACACGTACTCGTGCACGACTTCGAGTATTTGCAAGCTTAAAGTCCGATCGCAAATGTTCAATTTTAGATCAAGCTCTCAAAGATACGAGGCTGTGTTGGCAAATGCGTATTGATGCACACCAGTGCTGTCACAGGGATTTGCAACTCCCTGGCGGGGGACCTTTCCAAATGACACAGAGAAAAGACAGAATCACAGAACGATTTGGGTTGGAAGGGACTTCAAAGATGATCTAGTTCCAACTCCCTGACATGCGCAGGGATATATTTCACTAGACCAGGCTGCTTTGAGCCGCAACAAACCTGGTCTTGAACACTTTCAGGGATGAGGCATCCACAACTTCTCTGGGCAACCTGTGCCAGTGCCTCCTCACCTTCACAGTAAATAATTTCTTCCCTAATATCTAATCTAAACCTACTCTCTCTCAGTTTGAATCCATTCCCCCTTGTAAACAGTCCCTCTCCACCTTTCTTGCAGGTTCCCTTCAGATGCTGGAAGCCTGCAATTAGGTCGCCCTGAAGCCTTCTCTTTTCCAGGCTGAACAACCCCAATTCCCTCAGCCTTTCCTCATACAAGAGCTGCTCCATCCCTCTAATTGTCTTGGTGGCCTCCTCTGGACTCGCTCCAACAGGTCCATGTCCTTCCTGTGCTGGGACCCCAGAGCTGATGCAGCCCTGCAGGTGGGGTCTCAGCAGAGCAGAGCAGAGGGACAGAATCCCTTCCCTTGCCCTGCTGGCCACGCTGCTTCAGATGCAGCCCAGGACACATTTGTCTTTCTGGGCTGCAGATGCACATTGATGGGTCATGTCCAGCTTCTCATCCATGAGCACCTCCAAATCCTTCTCCCCAGGGCTGCTCTCCATCAGTTCATCCCCTAGCCTGTGCTGATACCAGGGGTTGCCCTAACTCAGTGTAGCACCTTGCACTTGGTCTTGTTAAACCTCACAGGGTGCCCTTAAGCACATTTCTCCAGCCTGTCTAGGTTCCTCTGGATGGCATCCTGTCCTCTGAATGCATCAATCACACCACTCAGCTTGGTGTCACCTGCAAATTTGCTGAAGGTTCACTTGATCACTCCACTAATGTCCTTAACGAAGACATTAAATAGCACTTGGTCCCAGTACAGACCTCAGGGGGACACCACTTGTCACTGATGTCCATTGGGCCTCTGAGCCATTGACCAGATGGGACCATCCACCTACTTACTAATCTATCATCTCTCTCCACTCTAGAGAGAATGATGTTGTGAGGAACCATGTCAAAGGCTTTACAGCAGACCAGATAACACCCATAGCCCTCACCTTGTCCACTGCTGTAGTCACTTCATCACAGGAGACCACTGGGTTGGTCAGGCAAGACCTGCCCCTGGTGAAGCAGTGCTGGCTGTCCTGAATCATCTCCCTGTCTTCCACATGCCCACTGCAGCTTCTAGCAGGATCTGTTCCATACTCTTCCCAGGCACAGAGGTGAGGCTGACAGGTCCGTACTTCTCAAGGTCCTCCTTTCTACCCTTTTTAAAGAGGTCACTTGGGACTTCATGGGCTGCCATGACTTTTCAAATATCACGGAGAGGGCTTGGCAACTACATGAGGCAATTCCCTCAGTATTCTGGGATTCATCTCATCAGGCTCCATAGACTTATGTACATTCAGGTTCTTCATGTGGTCATGAACCTGACCTGACAAGCACCCAGTAAGACACAGCATCCAAAAGGAATCACCATCCCAGTGTGCCAGCAATCCCCTTCCCCTCCCTTTTTGATCTTGAACACACTGATGAGGAGGAACTTAGGGCTTTTCTCTGTTATTGTAACTGGTTTCAGTGAACAAGGATGTTTCGGAAAGCTAAGCATCTGCACCTCAAGAAGCATCAACCTCAAGTAAGATTAAGTAAAATGACACAATATTTCTGAAAAGCGGAGAAATTTATGATAGAAGGATTGGGACAACCAGTTGGAAATGCAGGCATCCTAGGAATATCATGTAAAAAACACCAATGATAAGATTTTGTTACTGACAAATTATTAGACAAGCACAGTGTACTCTTGGGTGGTTGCAAACCCATGAAAACCAGGGAAGAGGGTGTGCCTGAGCATTGTAGCTGGGGAGCCCAGTTCCCCACTTTTTGTGCATCTAACACCCAGCTGTACCAACCCAGCAACAGAAGGGATTCAGTCAAATCAAAGGTTTTTTAAGTGCATTCAAAAATTCTCTTGTATAATATTGATGTATTGCTAGGAAAAGGGTGCTGCTCGATGACCTAACCAGTCAAAAAAGTTAGTAAATTGGGCAGTTATTTAAAGATAACAAGATTTGCAGTTACAAATCACATCCTCCTTCCAAAAAGAGTCACACTGCACATTCCAAATCAGTCTTTTAAACAAGCAATGTAAATTGTCTGGCAGTTGCCTAGAATTAAATAGCTTATTTTTGATGTTGGTTTATGTGGACACAATTTATTTTTTCAAGGAGAACTCATAGTTCACCATTGGAGTATGTTGATACAACCAACATAAAGATAAAGCTTACCCTGAATTTGGTACTTCTTATTGCCAGGCAGTGACACATCCTTTATTTTTGCATGTTTATTTAAGAAGTTCTATGTTTTCAAAATAATTCCTTGGACTCTTAATATTTATGCAGATTTGCATAAATATTCTTCAATCCAATATTCTTCACCTGTGTCAATAACAATTCTCCACTTCTGATGTAATTACCATTGCCTCAACACTGCTCTAAATGTTTCCAGTTTTATTAACTCCTAAAGGAGCCAAATGTCCCTTCTGTGCTACCAAACCTGCTGGTTTGATGCCTCAGTTCCATTTGCCCCATGGCTCATGTGCCTCTCCATAAGCTCATACAGAGCTCAAGACAGCTGGCAGCCAGGAAGGTGCATTCCCTTTTGTCCCCCAAGTTTTGTTCACAGAGGTAGCAAATGTGCAAATATGGTATTTTCCTTAGAAATGTCAATTTAAACATTATGCTGTCTTGTCAAAGCACACACACACGCAAGCACACACAAATTCTTATTTATATGTCAGTTTGTTTGAACACTAACCCAGCTTCCCTGGAAGCATTTTTGGGGATGCTGATCTCTATCAGACCTGTTCTTCAGTCAGCCTGACACACAACAATGGTTAACAGAGTGTGAGAAGGGTGAGAGAAAAGCACAGACATGCCTGAACCACCTAGAAAAGCTGGTCCTGGAAGGAGGATCATCCTTTCCAAACTTTAAAACACAGTACAGCTGAGGTCCAGTTTCCCTCTGAAAAGTTAGCTTTCAGGAAAGCAATAGGTCAGACATTAAATGAGGATTTAAGAGCTGGGATTCATGCCTTTGCATCTCCCTTTGGAGTACACCATGTGCCTCATGCAGTGTCCAAGGGGCTGCAGCTCTCGTAGCTTTGAGCTGTGTTTTATCAATCTAAAAGAGATTTGATGCTGTTCCCAAATCTTTTCGAAGGGCAAGGAAGTAAAATGTCGGCTCTCATTGTTACCCCTTGTATCACACCAGCATTACCATTAGGTGCATCACACAGAGGAGAAATCCAAAAGTTCAAACTCCAAGAAGGTAGATAAGAAAATTCCTTCATACAGTACTTGATACAAATCATGTCTCAGAAGGACTGAAGAAAGCTGAGGAGCGTGCTGATGAGTCACTTCAATTAAGGATTAATTAATGGTAACTTGGGAAAAGAACCTCAGCTTAAGTTTGAGGTAGGCAAGATACCACTGGTTTGTAACTTGAGATGCTGCCCTACTCCTCGGAATGCGCTTGAAGCCAAGCACCAGGCAGTCATGAGATGGTCAGCCTAATGTAAATGAAAATGTTTGCAACACATTTGGTCACATAAACACAGGAGGAGTTGTGACTAGTGAAACATTCTGCTGAGTAGCTGTTGGACTTACTCACTATTTAACCACGGACTGTTGTCAATTACCCCTCTCCCAGCTAAGATTACAGGCCTGAAGATTCAGTCCCTGGATGCCCTCAAGTATGTATGCATGGTGCTTTGATCAGAGGTTTTATAAAAAGATAACATACTGAGACAAAAAAACACAGAGAGGATTTGCAACGTTTTCTAAATATCCTATCAATTATAGATCAAGGAAAACAGAGGAAATCCTTTTTTTCCTAGAAAGAATATGTCAAATGCAGCAGCTTGCAGATACTTTGAAATTATGGCAGGCAAATTTAGAGATAATTAAGATACTAGAAGTAAAAAAAAGTGAGAAGAATGTAAATCATAGCTTGAACTAATATGAAATCCAGTTTTAAGAAACATCTATCTACTTTTAACAGGCAGGTAATATTCATGAAGATCAAAATATACTGCTGGTTTTGGCTGTATAATCTACTGGGGGATTGTGGCAAGGGACTCTGAATTATTTTTATCTTCTGCAGTTTCCCACAGCTGTTCACCTCAGTATGTACTCTCTTTCAAAATCCTAAGGAGCTTCTTAGAGAATAGTTTTGGGTTTCAACTAATGTGAAAAAACATGGTGCTCTCACTGCTGAACTCTATTTTGAGAAAGGGGGAAAAAAGCTAATTGTAATTTAAAAGCTTCTGCTTCTAAAGATCTAAGGTTGTAGAACTCTTCAGTTATTTTGAAACAACAATGGAAACACTGGTTTTAACTATGAAATATGGCTAAACTATAACTACAAAATATTTTCAGTAGAATATTTTGTATTATTTTATTACTGGTTTTAGTAAACAGGATTTTGAAGAAATACTATCTCTATTTTATTCACCTATGTGATTATTCCAGATCATCTGGAATCTGAAATACCTCTTTGCACCCAAAATATTGTAATATAAATTCAGTCACACGTGACTTAATTTCATGTAATTTATAGTCAATGGTGTGTGTCACAAAGGACTGGCGTGACCCTAAATGCCTTTGGTATCCAACTGATTCAGGTGACTTGGGCTTCTTTCTTCCTTGGTGAGTCATGAGAAAGACTGTGGCATGGAGCTCTTCACTCTTCACAGACAGTCATGCTGGACAATTCAGCCACCTCCACAGGCTATTTAACATCCAGCTTTTATCCTGATTTATTACTGGTAGTGATTTTGCAGTGAACATAAAGAACAGAGCATCAGAGAAATGGATATACTTTAAACTTCTGCTACCAAGATACATTTCACTTCCTCCAATCCATCTTCAGTTTATCTCTACTTCACCTGCTATGGATGTTCTCGGGAAAGTGAAACAAACAGAGGGTAACACTGTGAACCAGTGCTCTCTTCCAGACCCTGCCCTGCCAGGAGGATCTCACTTCCTGTGAAAAATGCGTATTTTATGATTGGCTTTTCACAAATATTAAAATGAATATTATATGTATTTGGTTAGAAAGTAAAGCTGTATTAATTCTCTTAAGTAGTGTGTTAAGTATAGTTTTAGGTTATAAAAAATGTTAAAATAGAAACTATACTATGTAGGATACTTTTTTTAAACAAGGGACTCGCAGCGAGATAGCAGCCACAGGGCACCTAAATCTTTCAGAGAAAAAGGATTTATTGCCCTCTTATCAGAAGAAACTAACTAGGCGCTGTTAGGATTCAGAGGAAGAAGTTGACGATGACCAGACAGAACCCTGTGTTTGAATGGAATTTGTGCATCATATATGAAGTATATGAATATGCAACATGCTGTTGTTTTTAAGGGTTAATCCTCTGTTAACAGGTGTCCTTTTTCGGGCTCGCGCTGCCCAGAAAAAGGTACCCGGACACCCGTAACTCTTTGTCTCTATTGTCTCATATTGTCCTAATTCAAATTGTCCAAATAATTATTACTCTAATTGTATTACTATTTTTATAACCATTTTATTACTATTAAACTTTTAAAATTTTAAAAACAAGTGATTGGCGTTTTTCACACTCGCCATAGGTACTCAGCAATTCCTTTGCTGGATGTCACAGCACAATGAGATACACCAACAGTGCTGTCCTAATTAGTGCTTATGAATCACTGCCATTCCAAATGTGCCACGCTAAATTAGTATCCGAGCAATTTAGCAAGTCTGGCTCACTTTGGCAGAAACCAGCTGGACAGCACTAACAAAAGGCTGCTGCCACCAGAGATGAGGCAGTGGCTCCCAACAGCCAAACACCAGGATAAATTACAGTTGACTGTTGTCTTGTACCAACACTGCTATTGTTTGTAAGGCAAACGGCTCTCAAAAGCATCTGCCCAGATCGCACACTTCCGAGGCATCAGTCACGCCTTCTTTGGTGTTTGCACTCTACTAGAAACAAACAAATAACTGTAGCAAGCCAACTCTGGGCAAAACTCTTTTCTAATTGCCCTGGAGCGCTGGTGTTGGCCTCAGTGCAGACGTGGCAGTGTAAAACTGCAGAAAAACCCTATGCATCCAGCTTGTCCCAGCATTTCTCACAACTATATATATTTAAACATTACCCTCTGTCGCAGACATATTTTCATTAAAACTCCTTTCTTAGGATTTTTTCCCTTCTGAGAAGCTAAGAAGCTTCAGAAATAAAATGTAAACAATGGTTATCTGCTGCTGTGGAACGCAACAGGTGCATCTGTGATTGGTCTCACCTGTTTGTTTGTAACTAATAGCCAATCACAGCAGAGCTGACTCGGACAGAAAGTCTGAGGCAGCTGCTTTTGTTATCATTCTTTTTTTTTTCTATTCTTAGATAGCCTTCTGGGATGAAACCTTTTCCTTCTATTCTTTTTAGTATAGTTTTAATGTAATATATATAATAAAACAATAAATCAAGCCTTCTGAACATGGAGTCAACATTCTCATCTCTTCCCTCACCTGAAAACCCCTGTGAATACCACCACAGAACAAGGAGAAGATGAGCCTCTGTACTGAAGACCCAGTGTTCAAATAGAAAAAGATCATCTTCAGAAAACAGCAAATACAGCTTGCACCGGTACATTTTATTGCTTTGAATCAGCACAAAGCAGCAAGTTAAGATTACTGCAGATTTACATTCTACCCCTGTGACCACGGTCACAACCATCTTCCATTCAATGCTCATGCATTTATCAGCCAAGATAAATATATGTGTATTTCCAACAAAATGCCTTCACCCTAATCTCACAAAAAAGAAAGGGGGTTTTCAGAAGTAAATACCCTGGAAAGTAGATACCACAGATGTTAAAACTCACCATTTCACCATTTCTGGTAACCATTTCATCAGTTACCAGATTTTCAGAAAACTTAATCTACAGAGGGGCTAAAATTTAAACAATCTGGTTATAACGGACATACCAAATCTAACATAAGTAGCTGAAGACAAAATGAGAAATGTGTTGGATAACAAATTATTAAAACTCACCTAAACTAAAGCATAGTCTAAATATATTGCAGGTACCCACAAAGTCAGAGAATGGTTTTGAAACAATGGACTGCTTATACTAAACTGCAGATAAACTTGGATATTCCTAATAGATACAACAGATTCCTATTCCTAAAGAATACATGTAGTTAAACAACAGGTTTTTGGTCTCTGGATTGCTACAGTGTCATGCAGAAGTGGCAAGGAAGCCTGCTGTCCACTGGCCTAAATTCCCAATTAATGGGGATTTGCATATGCAATGGAAATGATCTAGAAGACTGCACACCAAAAAAAAAAAAAAAAAAAAAAAAAAAAAAAAAAAAAAAGAAAAAAAGCTGAACTGCAGCCTTCTGCCATACAAAATGCAAAACAGTGAGTCTCACTGAACCTTCGCATGAACAACCTCAGAAAGATGTGGTTCCTGCAACAAGGGTCACGCTGGTTACCTTAAATGCATTAAAAACAATCAAACAATTACTGATAATTTGCCTATGATAAAGGGTCTTCACTCAGTCAAAAGGGGAGGCAAAGGCCTTTTTGTACTTATTTGAAGACTAAAAGGCTTTTCAAGAAGCACAATAGACACTAAGGTCTGAAAAGCAAATGGTGACAATTGGATAACTAAGATATCATGCCTAAGTTTTCATGCCTGATCTGTACTCTGTCTGCTAGAACTGTTACGGCTTTATAATTAAAAAAGAGTAATGTTTTGTTCCAACATTCTTTTAAACAAAGCTGCCTTAATAAAGTTGGTTTGCAAATTAGGTGCGGACTATGACTCCTGCTCAGAAAGACAGAACTCTTTTATCCAAGCTCCAGTCTAACCCCCACCCCCACATCCACCCATCCCCTGCCTATAGCATTTTCCATATAAAATGCCTTCTGAAAGCTGCATCTGTTGGAAGGAGAAGAAAAAATGGTTCATCTGCAAACAACTTGGCACAAAACGAACTATGCAAACTTTCCTGAAATGTAAAGGTATCTGTTCCACCAGGGGTACAGCCTGCTTGCATTTTGAAATGAGCACACCACAAAGCTCACTTCGCGTGTCTTGAGTAAAAGGATTATTTGCAGAAGTGATTGGAAAAGAGGCAAGTAAGGTCAGTCACTTCTCTGCATACCAGGGCTCTAGCTGCCAGAAGCCAGTGCTTAAACAAACTGGAAACAGGACACCTTGTTATTTTTCCCCTCCTTCATTAATATTCACGTGTGAATCCCCTGGGAACAGCCTGAAGCTCCTAGGTGTTACAAAACATTGCTCACTGGTTCTTATTAGTGTATGTGCAAAGCATTAAAGCAGGTGCTTACCAGGAGTCCAGTGCAAGAAGATTGCAGCAATCTTCTCTCCTAATTAGTAAGCATTTAGTGACTCTTGTGTGAATTTTTATTAACATTTTGCATCTCAAGAGAGAAAGAATTATGTATTCAGACATCAACTCCTAACACTTCGCTTTTACTAGAAATGTCAGCATTCTTTTGAAAGCAGATTCACACAGATTTATTGGATATTTACTGCATCTACGAGCTTGTTTTTAGCAGAAGAGTCCATCTGCAGAGCAACTTCAGAGTGGTATTCCAATAACTTTTCCAGCTATCTGGTCTGTGTACTAAAGAAGAGTTTTAGGCCCAGGCTCACAAAATGGGAATTTTTACATTACACAGTGATCCTTAGGTGATTGCGTAGAGCTGGTAAGATCATTCTGAGTGCTGGGCACGTTCTGAAGCCATTCCTGGTTTGCTGGGCTGTTGCAGCACAGGTCACAGGCTTTGTTGCCTGCCTTCTCAACTAATTATTCCAGCCAAGTTTTGTCTGTGTGTCCTTATGGTTCAGACCAAACATCTCATGGAATCTAAGTGGACTAATGTAACACTCCATAATCATAAAGCCAAGAAGTAAAGTCTTGGCAAATGAAAGAGATGTTATTATTAGTCTGGCTACAATCATGCTAAGATTTATTGTCCAAATCAGCTAATAATGGAGGCTAATTCAGTAATTATATAATTAGAACTACTGTGCACAAAGCTAATATTACATATGCCTTTCTCTGGTCTCATGCTCCCCTTTCCACTGGGTTCAAAAGTCAATAAAATCAGGCTTTAGGAAAAGCAAGGGCTGGTTGTAGCATCCTAAGTTCTTTGCCTTGATTACAGTGCTAATATTAATGATTTCTTCTTCCTCTTTGCCAGGAAAATGATGTTGAGCATTTTCTCCTCCTCACTCAAGGTCTGCTTGGGGTCATTTTTCATGTTCACTGTCTGTCAACTTGCAGTCAACTGTCAACTCATGTCAACTGTCTTGTCACCTGTTCACAAGTTGGTCACCTTGCACCTTCCTTGTTGGCTCACAGTTCAGTGTTACATCCCACTTTACTGTAAGTTATAGGTTTGACCTACACTGCAGGTAAATCCCAAAATCTATTGACTCAACTTCTAAGGCTTCATTTCTTTAGTCATCTGTGGTTGACAGTCTGTGGTTTGTGTTGTGGTCTGAGGCCTCTGTTACCATCCTGCTTGAATATTCTTATCTTGTACTTGCATTTTGGGAGGCCCAAAACACCCTGTTTTTTTAATCTACAGCCTTCAAGCTGTGGTTTCCAGATAGCTTAACTAATGCCTTTTGAACACAGCCTACCCACCTGTAGCCAACATCTACATGTCTTGGCAAGAACACTGGTACTTTATTAAAATTACTTTATAACTGGGCAGAACACCTCTCATTTCTTAGTTTATTCAAGCATGACCAAAAAGCATCATGCAAGGCTGGCAGAAGCAAGCCCTGTTAGAGGATGCTAAATTTATTTTTTTTGCACACTCCACAAATGACAAATGGAAGCATAGGCCATGTACAAATCTGCCTAGATACAGAGTGGACTAGGAAAGAATGTCTTTTTCTCTATCTATAATGATGTATTTATCTATCCATTTCTATATCTATATAACTACACATGACAGTAACTTTCAAGCAAAAGGAACAATGATGGAGTGTTCCTGGATGTCATTCATGGCAAAACTAACATAATGGAATAAAAACATAGAGGTTTCTAGCCCACCATTGGAAAACATTATTTCTGTGTGTTTGGCATGAGTTTCAACTTTCCCATAGGAGAATTCTTTTCTCATTCCTGTCAGAGACACTACTAGGTCAACTTGTTTAACTAATCTTTGCTTCATCACTGTACCAGCATTACACCACTCTTTCAGTGTTACCCTTGAGATGTGCAGGGAAAGAAGAAGGTCTAGAACTGTCAGTTTCCATTCCTTTCATTTCAGTTAACTAGAAAGCTGTTGGTGAGCAGACATATGGGAAGTATGTTAAGCTAAAGAGCTGTGAATTTTGGATAGTTTTGAAAAAAACTACTGTTAAGTGCAAATAGCTGTTTTGCATGAAACCAACAGATCAGCTGCTTTAACAAGAGAAAGTCATCTTCCCGTTTAATAGAGGTGGCAAGCAGAACCAAGAATCTTTGCCTTCAACTTTTTAGATTTTATTTTCATCCCTTTATTTCTTCAGTTTCTTTGACCCATTAGTAAACACTGGAGCCTTTTTAGGTTCCACTGGAAAGTTGGCAGCTCAGAGGGAACATACCAAGGACAGATGCTGGCACTGAAGATGCCTATTTCACTTGATACACTGGGCATCGTTTAAACGGGAACTGTTTTATCAGTCACCACATTACAGAGACAAAATTCAGGAAAGGAATCTGCTTTTGCAGGGAAAAAGCTCTTGTAAACCAATCACTGATCTGAGAATATAGCCAAAGCTCAGAAGGAGGAATTTCCTGCAGCTGTGAAAAAAAACCAAAAACCAACTGGCTACCAGGCAAAGAAGCTAGCCTTGATTCTTACTTAGTTAGTAGCAAAACTCCTGCCAACTTTGATGACAGTAAGACTGTAACCATTAGGGGTTAAGAAGCGGTATATGTATATATATGTATATATATACATGTATTTATATTCAATACAAGAGAAACAATCTGGAATAATTATCATCCCTCTAATATGGGGTTCAAATTACAGCGATCCTGACTCAAACTCTCATCTGTAAAAAAACAGATAAAGAAAGAATTATGGATTTCATTGTATTTGGCTGTTTCTGGTGAAACCAAAGTCCTGGCCACTGAGCTTGGGCACAAGTGATTCCACAAGGGATGGTATGCTTTGTAAGACACTGGGAGACTGTCCAAAGGTTGTCAGCCAAAATCTCCCCCCCTTACTGTTATATAATGTGCCATTAGTGTCTGAGTGCTCCTATTGCTCACACAGTTCCCAAAAGGGATCAGTCCTTACTCAGGTAAAGTCCCTTGAAGGTAAATAAAACTTTGCCTCTCTAATGATATACTTGGGTCTCTCCATTAGCGGAAGACACAACATGTTGCTCTCTAAAAGTACCTGAAAGAAGGCTGTAGCAAGGTGGGGATTGGTCTCTTCTCCAAGGCAATAAGGAATGGTATGAGAGGACACAGCCTCAAGCTGTGCCAGGGGAGTTTCCACTTGGACATCAGGAAGAATTTCTTCACTGGAAGGGAGGTCAGGCATTGGAACAGGCTGCTCAGACAGGTGGTGGAGTCACCATCCCAGGAAGTGTACAAGATATGATTGGACATGACACTTAGTCCTCTGCTCTGGCTGACAAGGCCATGATCAGTCTAAGGCTGGGCTCAATAATCTTGGAGCTCTTTCCAACCTTAATTATTCCATTATTCAGTGTCAGTGTATACACAGAGGTACAGTGCTATATCAAAAGTGTACCACATAAATATACACTCATCAAGTACAATTATTCTGATCTTCCTGGAAAAAAATGCAAATGGCACAAAGCAAAATGTCTGGGACTAAATACAATTATTTGTATTTATTTATAAAGACGGGGGGGAAAAGGCAAAAACCAATGAAAAAATGTGAGTTATTCAATGATTCCATGCCTTTGAAAATTTAAGTGAATTAAAATAATGCAGAAAGATTAAAGAAAGATTACTTTCACTGAGTGGTGGCTTAAAGAGATGGTATGCATTACATTTCTGATGGAGCAGGTGGCTTTACAAACTCCAAGTGATAAATAAGATGGTATCTCCACAGAAGGATGGAGTTCATTGATGCAATCACCTACCAAAGCTTCAAAGGACAGAATTTACAAAAAGAAAGACAAATATTCGTCTTTTAAGTTCCAGCTTATCAGACTTCGGGATAGATCCAATAAAAATATTTGAATGCTTAAAATGGGAGGTAGCTGTTCAAGGGACTTCAAACTAAAACTGCAGTTCAAATCACTTTGCTCAGCTAATTTCCAGAGATGCTTCATTGCTTAGCTATAAAACTTCCCTGCAAGTGCACATTTTTGAATAAACTACATAGTAATGTAGTCTTTATAGAAATAATTCAATGCTTAGTTCACACCTGTGCTTGGTTTGAATCCAGCTCTGATGGAAGTTTGATGTTCTTCTGCCCAATTTTCCTAAAAGGCTTATCCCTGTGGACATGTATATGTATCAAATACCAACAGCATCAGCACTGTACAAAATGCAGCTGTGGCCATCATGTTCTTTCAGACATCTGCTGCCTGTAAAAGGCATAAAGATCACAACTGCCTGTCTCAAACACTGTCAAGGCCTCAGAAGGAACTTGCTACAAGATAAACCACCACATCAGGAACTCCAAATAAGCACAGAAGAGAAGAATTTGCAACAGGAAGGTGCTAATTTCAAGCCTAACAGAGGTAAGGCTGGTTAGTACATTCTGGTGAGGCATCTCTCAATAACTGGGTCATACTATGCACTCATTCCTGTTATGTGATGACATGTGGCAGCAAACACCACAGTAAAGGTTCAGGTGTGTCGGAACACTTCACTGCTGGGCAGTATCATTGTAAATGTGAGATTAATCTGAGAAGCAGGAACTAGGAGCACAACATTGTCACCTGGTGCGATGCTGCTAAACAGGGAAGAACAGGGCTCTGGTCCCTGCTTGGAGTATTGATTTTGTATCTCACAGAAAGAAGTGCAGTGTCCATTGTTGGATGGGCACTCAGTGTACTCACAGCCAAATTCAAACACCTTTGTCTTTCTGGCCCCATGAATCTCAAATGCTTTTCTCTACTACTTCCAAAGAGTGCAATATAAAAGGTGAATGGCCCCCACTGATGCAGCTGTTAGCCTGATGCTTACAGAGTATTTTATCCCAGTGACACAGAACCTCCCATTGCTGAATAGCCAGACCAAGGAGGGAACCAAATTTTCTAATTGCTAAACTAGTATCAAAAGCAACTGCCAGCATTCCCACTTCAGACAAAACTCTTCTCTGTAAGAAAGAATGTCAGCACCTCTCCTAATAGCTGAGGTTCCCAGGTGGTTAAAGGGCCATTGCTGTTCTGAGGCAGCATTCCCTGTGGTCAGAAGTGGTCAGAGCTCACTCTGTTCTGGATGTCTCCATCTAGCTTCAGGCAGCCATGGGCTGGTCGTGCTGGATTTAGACTGTGCTCCGCTCAGCCTGCTCAGATCTGCTTTTTCTGGATCCCATTAGGAGGTGCTTAACTTCCCATGAAGCCTAACACGGGTTCTGGATTCCTCTCTCATGCATAATATCTGACACATAATCAGAAACAGATCCTGGCCCAAAGCTCTAGCCAGCCAAAAATGGAGAAAAGCAGACTGGCTGACATTGTGCCAGGGCTACACTCTCAAAGGAATACTGATGCCCATGGGATTACATAGATGTAAATTCATTTGATCCCAGAATTATCGCTTGCAGCTGAAACATTATAAAGTTGCAGTGGATGCCATGAAAAATAACAGCTTTTCAGATACTTCACACTGCAACAGCAATTAATGGTTCTGCTTAGATGTTTGGAGCAAGCTGGAATTACAGTGCCATGACACCAGTTGTAAGACAAAATTTCCTTAAAAAATTAACTTCTTGAAATGTCTGAAGCACTGCATTCATATAAAGAAAAAAAAAACCCCACTCCACAACTTCAAATAAATACCCTTCTAAGTACCAGGAACCAGACCCTCAATTAACATAAACCCTTTAAACAGAATGGACTTAAGCAATTTACAGATACTGAGCACCTTTGCTTCAGAATAAATAGAAATGAAAGTAACTTTTTTTTTCTATTCTCACCTTTTCACAATTCATTTTGTTTGGATCTTTCCTAAGGACTGATAGGAAAGTAATTGCCTTCTTGGGTAAGGGTGCAACACAGGAATCCAGGGTTTCTTCTCAGCAAAGGAGGAAAAAAAGAGACTTTGGAGCTACCTACAGCTTTAAATAATCTCCTCACACTAAAAAAGCCTGACCTTGCTACTTCTAAGACAGGTAATAAAGTGATAAAGTTCATTTCCAAGACAGATGAGAAAATGCACTGAAAATTATTTGTACCAAACCGAAGAACACATTTAAACCACTGTGTCTGGGCAGGTTTATGTATCTATCAAATTTTACCTCCTGTGCTCCCCATTAAGTTACTGCAGTAAAGATGACATCCAGAAGTCCTGATCTGATCAGAAATTACAGCCTGGCTGTCCAAGCCACTGGGACACAAAGAACACAGCCGAGATCCCATTGAACTTAACAGTAAGAAGGGGGTTCTATATACTATGATCTGTCCTTCTGCCTCCATTGGAACCCCACACTTCTGTTGAGACCATGCACTTCATTCCTGAATTTGTGCCAGATTATTCTGTCAAGGCTGAAGTCATTGAATCTGAGGTCATGTAAGCCAGGCCCTTACCTTCTCCAAACTGGCAGAAGTCTTCTTACTTCAGCCAAGTGAGGATAGTCAAGAGTGTATGAAAGCAAGACTGGCAGGGTTTCTGGAGAACTCCTGTCTCTTTTGCTGTTGCACACACCTCTCCCACAGAATACCATTCATGAACTGGAAACACTGCATCTTGGAATCATATTAGGTTTTCTGTCACTGTCCTATCACATTGGAAAGCTGTTTCAGAATCTGACTACTCTGTTGGTTTGAAAAAGTGAAGTAAAAAGGCACTTGAAAATAATAACAACACTGGCCTGAAAGGGGGGCCAAAAAAACTCTATTATATCACTTCAGTTTGCTTCCAAGATAAAGTCTCTATTTAGTAGGCATCAGTCCAGCTCGTTCCTAACTATTGGTAATAGTTAGTAACTATTGCCATTTCTCTAAACAGAGTGAAATTTTGATAATGTGTCTCACCTAAGTTCTTTCAGACGTTTTAAATATAATTGCAACACCTAAAAATATTTCTCCTACCTCACTTGTTGCTTGAAGATGCATGGCCATGTAAGGGAATGATTGCAATTTGACATGTTCCCACATGCTAGGAGTGTCACAGCAGCAAATCTCTTAGCCTCCAGCAAGCATCAAGTCATCTACTTAACCTGCTTCACTGTGGATTATATTAAACCACATCACCTTGCATTTGCCTCATACACAGATATTTAACTCAGATTAGAAAATAAACTGATTTTGCCTCTAAGCCTTTAGACAAGAGGCCTTAATGGAGTTTTGCACCTCGAGTCAGCTGCTGTGATCTGCCTTTTCAAGACATGCCAGCATGCAGCCTGTTCTGAGTTTAGGCCCAAGGAAAGGCTACTCCCAAAAGCACACTGCTAAGGAAAATACACAAGCTGTCTACAAACTCATGGGATGAATGAAAATGGTTTACTCAAAACTTATGCACCATCTTATGACATCTCAGCCAGATGGATAGGTTGGAGTTAGTTTATGTAGAGCAGGAGTTGGTGTTTTTTCATAAGTGTATCTGCTATAATGTTATGTTGCTTTGCTTTGCTGCTGAGTGTTGTTCTGGGGAAGAATGGCCACTGCAATCTTTACAGGGCCAGTAAACCTACAAAATTTGGTGCATGAAACAAAAATCTTCATCGATAGTGTGTATTAGTGTCATGTCTTCAAAAGCTAGATTATTTTGTTTAAACATTAAAATAAGCACCTTTTGCCTTGAAAAGGACTGTGGCAATTAACTGGACAAAAATAGTTTCCTGGGATCTGAAGTTACAATGGCAGCCACTTAGCTGAATGCAAGTGAGAAACATGACATGTGAATGTTCATCCCAGATAAGGTTTTACCAAGTAAAAGCTAAAGTAATACTAAAGTAGTGCTTGATTAACAATATTACATTGTTAAATCATGTGTAAGATTGCTTTTTACCTTGTACAAGATAGGCACTCTCAGGACCATGTTTGTCTTACTGCACTTCAGAATCACAGGGTGCTGTAACAGCAATTACCAGCCTTTGCCTTTGATGTGCACTTTTGAAGCACCACAATGATCACAGTTAAAAACACCTTCAATTCCTGGACTTCTAAGATACATTTTTTGCTTTTCACTCAGCTCTTAAGCAATTCCCGAAATCTCACGTGCCCATGAATTTCAGCATGAAACAAAAGTAGAAATTTAAACTTTGCCTTCCCAATACCAATCTACCTCTGCTGCTCATTCTCCAATAGAGAGACCACAGCCAAGGCAGGAAACTGCAAAGGCTGGGGGTAGATTGGCCTCTCCAGTGGTGCTCATACACTGAAGAGCAGGTTGCCCTTTGCTTGTCAGCTAGTCCCACCACAGCAGCATGGCCCAAGCCAGACCTGGCTGGGTTTCCTTCCAAAATAAAGTCTTTGTTTAGAGACTTTTTGGCGTTAGAACCTTGCCATGTAACCAACAAAACAGCAGCCCACCCCCTAATAAACAAATAAAAGAAAGAAAAACCAAACCCAGCTCTGGGTTTTGGCTTGCATGCTAACCTTCTCCACCCTCCAGCCACACGTATTTTGGTCACTGGCAAGCACAGAATCATAGAACCATAGAATGGTTTTGGTTGGACAGGATCTTTAAGATCGTTTAGTTCCAATTCCCTTGCCAAGGGCAGTGACACCTTTCACTACACCAGGTTGCTCAGTGCTCCATCCAGCCTGGCTTTGGGCACTTCTAGGAATGGGGCATCCAGAATTACCCTGTCCCAGTACCTCGCCACCCTCACAGTAAAGAATGCCCAGTGAGGACCATGATGGGGCCTTCCTTGCATACCCAGTCCCCTTTCCCAACCACAGAGGCCCCTCAGCTGCATCCTTGGAGAGGGAAGCAACCCTCTCAGCCTTCCCTCCACCTGCTCCCTGACACTTCATAGGCAGCCCACTGCCATGTTCTTCCATGTGTATCCATACAACTCTCAGTTCAGAATCACAGAAGGCTTTGAGTTGGAAGGGACCTTAAAGATCACCTAGTCCCAACCTCCTTGCATGGGCAGGGACACCTTCCACTAGGCAACATTGCTCTGAGTCACAAACCCGGCCTTGAAGACTGCCAGCGATGGGGCAGACACTATTTCTCTGGGGAACTTGGGCAAATGCCTCACCACCCTCACAGTGAAGAATTTCTTCCCATTATCTAATCTAAACTTACTCTGTTTCAGTTTTAATCCACTCGCCTTTGTCCTGTCATTACACACTCTTATGTAAAGTTCCTCTCCAGCTTTCTTGTAGCTCCCCTCAGCTTCTGAAGGCCATAGTTAGGTCTTCCCAGAGACTTCTCCAGGCTGAAAAATCCCAATTCTCCAAGCCTTTCACAAGAAAAATGCTCCATCCCTCTAATCAACTTGGTGGCCTCCTCTGAACTTGTTCCAGCAGTTTTATATCTGGGGACCCCAGAGCTGGATGCAGCACTGCAGGTGGGGTCTCACAAGGACCGGAGAGGCTGCCCTCCTGCACGGGAGGAATGACTGAGACGTTGGGTGCGTTGTTTTTTTGTTGGTTTTTTGTTTGGTTGGGTTTTTGGGTTTTTTTTTGGTCGGTTGGTTGGTTGGTTTTGGTTTTGGGCTTTTGGTTTTTTTGTTTGGTTGGTTTTTTTTAATATATCGGTGTTTGGAAGGCACAACACTCCGCACGTTACTCCTAACCCCCGGTAAGCTGCCGGGGGTGCCTGAG
>NW_005054361.1:687361-709306 GCF_000277835.1 Geospiza fortis
CCCCGGCTCTGCCCTGAGCACACCTCGCCGGCATTTGGTGCTCGTTTCCAGTGCAGGGTTTGGGGTTTTTTTGGGGGTGGTGATTATTCTTCTCCTGTTCCCTCAGGGGTGAGCCGGCAGAAGGGGTTCGGGGCCACTTGCAGAGTTGCTTGGTGATTTATGAAGGGCTTGTTGGGGCACAGAAGGCTCCAGACCCGGAGCCCCCCGGGTTCCTCCAAGTCTGATAGACGCAGCATAAGAGCAGAGGTTGTTCCGCTAGAATGGACTAAAAGAAAAAAAAAAGAAAAAGAAAGAAAGAAAGAAAAAGAAATTGGGATAAAAAGGTGCTGTAAAGGTTTATGTTATTTCACCGAAAAGGAATTATTGTTTTAACGGAATAAAAAGGTCAGAAGGTATACAAGAACATGATTTTGGTTTTTTTCTTTTCCACGTGCAAGTGAAAATCAGTTTGTTATTAAATGCACCAAAAAGCACTCCCAAATTATTGTTATAAAGATGGGATGAACATACTTTAACCACCCTACTGTTCTGATTGTATTAGTGTGATTGTGCCTAACCATCCTATAGGTATGTAGGAGTGTCTGTGTGTGCACAGCTAAGCTGATGAAATATTTCATATGCCATCAAACTTACAGCCTAAAATGATGCACAGGCAGTACAAACCTTTCATGTCCTGCTGAGTTAATATGTGGATAATGTCTGGAGAGTCCTGTTGAAAAGAGTCTGCCATAAAGCAGAAGATTTTGGGACTCTGGGCTTGCACAGTGCTGTTCTTCTTGTTTCATTGGAAAAACAACCCCAAAAAAATCTCAGTTCTCTTCTAATATCACTCTACACATTCACTAAGGCAGCAGATTACAGAAAACAGTGTATCTGTTTAAATACAGATGGGATTTGAGGAGGAAAATACCCAGTACAAATTCAGTTATACAGACATGCATCTTTCTAAGCAATGTGTATTTTTTACCTCTGGGACCATTTTGTAAAATGCCTTGGCATTTAACTCCTTAGCACATGTATTATCTCAGTTGCTGTGTGCTTTATGTAGTATCTGTTTGCTACTTGGATTTTAGCAAATGTTTTATTTACTGTTAACCCCAAAGAAATGCTGCGGAAAATATGGTACTTTGGTCATTAGGGCTCTGTCTTTAGGTTTAATGCACAGAAGATGATGAAATTATTATGTATCAGGTTTGGCTGGCAAAGCTAGATGTAAGGAACTGTCTGACTTGACAGTTTCAGCTGGCTATGTCTGTGATTCAGCAGTGCTGGAGTAAAGAAGTTTGGAGACCTTGGGGAGGGGTAAAAGAGAATTATACATGTGTGGTAACTGAAGCTAGATCAAATGTACCACATGTCCCAAGGAAGTAGTTGTGCTCCCACAAGAATATGAATCTGAAGGATGTTACAAGAGACGTGTACTAATATGATAAATGCTGTCTCTCAGCTTGCTATATCCATGTTCTGCTGTAGTTCTTAGTTATAAGTTACAATTTTAGGAAAAATATGAGCTGAAGGCTTTAACTCAATACCACTGAAAAATATATTTTTTCAATTTATTTGTCTGTGCTAAGCTGCAGAATAACAATATCTCTATTGCTTTTCAGCTATGAGAAACCTCCCCCTGGGCTAATTAAGGTTGGTAAAAAGCAGTCATTTTCTAGGATTATGAGGGATTTTCACAAAAAATTCTTAGGTGTTTAAGTGTCTGTGACACCTATATAAATTACAGAGAGAAGTGCTTCCCAGGAAAAACTCAGAGAATCATTACAAGCTGACCACTTTGTCTTGGTGATGCAGAGTGAAATGCCCAGGATCAGATAGAAGGGGACCAGGTCTTTCATCATCTCTTAGCATACTTCTTGCAGTATTCAATAGTGTGGATAGAGGGGAGCCATTTATGGAAAGCAGATTTTTGGTTTGAATAACATCTTTTTAGGATTCTTCTCTATTGCTTAGGCCAAAATAAGTCTTTCATCATGATCATTACTTTTGCCAAATTTATATACCTAAGCCATAAAGTAATATTTTTTAACCTAAAAAATAACTGCTCCATGTTGTAAAGGCTTCCTCATAATTGTTATGTCTTTCTAGCAGGAGGAGGATAACAAAGTCTCTGCTTTGTGTTAAGTTTTCATTTCTGTTATTTATTCAAATAAATGGATGGGAAGGATTGAAATTCCTGTACAGCAAAGTTCTGGCTGCAGAATTCAAGGGTGAGAAAGAAAGAAAGGGTCAAGTATTTTAAATCTTTTGTGTTTTACAAGGAAAAAATATAATGGGGGAAATATGTTTCCTGTAAAGTGAAGATCTGTACACTTGAAGTATTAATTCTAGCAAAGTTAAAAAAAGGAAGTTATTTTATTTTCCTTATCTTTCTGCTTTTTTTTCATAGGAGAATGAAACAAAACCAGAAGACTGCATACCTGATGTACCAGGCAATGAAAGTGCACGAGAATTCCTGGCACATGCTCCAACCAAAGGG
Organism: Geospiza fortis; assembly: GCF_000277835.1. Classification (NCBI taxonomy): domain Eukaryota; kingdom Metazoa; phylum Chordata; class Aves; order Passeriformes; family Thraupidae; genus Geospiza; species Geospiza fortis. Next base: position 689,847 of record NW_005054361.1, read on the forward strand.
CTTTGGATGCCTTTGGGAAAAGAAGTCAAAGTTATGCAGTGTAAGGCTGAAAATATTCCAGATGTCATTAGACCATCATATACCATCCATTTACACTGTGGGAGGGCAGAATGTCTGGTGGACAGATGATGAAGTCCAGGTAGATTCACATCATATTGATAGAAAAGCAAACAGTATCTTGAAGGCTGTAATAACCTGGTATTTTGTGGACATTTATCAACATAGTGGTTGTATTTTTCTGTTTCTTACAACATATTGAAAATATTTTGCAGAAATGTGGTTTTGGCTTTTTTATGCTTCTTCTGATCTGTCTCAGAGGTGCAATTCACTGCTGCTTTTTTTTAAAGGTTGGAGATGTAAACGTTATGGACACAGAACAGGAGATAAGGAATGCCCATTCTTTATTAAAGGGAATCAGAAGTTGGAACAATTTAGAGTAGTGAGTACCAATATTGTAGTATTACTGCTTGTATTTTTTAGTACTGATAATGCATAATCTTGCAACTGAAGATAAGCCTGTTAGATGATGCTTTATTAAGGACTTTTTCTCTATCTCTAGTATAATATAGATGCCAAAAAACTCCTAATAAAGAAAAAGCTACAGGTGTGGTTGGATGTTTGACTACTTTGCAGAAAATCTACTCTTCAAGAGGAAAATTAATAATTTTTATGTATAAATTGGAAATCTTCAAGAACCTGTTTCAACCATTATATTTTTTTTTCGTGATTAAAATGTCAACATAACAAAAAATGTTGAGTCAAGCTTGAGCTGCCCACATTACAGCTGCTTCAAGCCTTCTGCTCTCACTGTGAACAACCACATCATGAATGCTGTTGTCTAGGTCTGTTTTCCAGTCATTGTCTACAAGTCTGATCTCTTGCTGCATGAAGCTACATCTCAGTTCTGCAGATTCTTCCTGTGCGATCTCTTTAACTATTTCTGTTGCTCTGCATCATTGACCTATATTTCAAGCTGTCATCACTTCACATCTTATGTCCTCATTTCTGTCCTTGAAAAATGTAATGTTGACTTAGTCTGTCCAAGTTCTGGATTTGTACTGATAGTATGCAGCTGCAAAGAGTATTATTAGCCCTTTCCAATGACCAGACTGCCTCTAGTCTTCACTTTCCCTCAGGCTTCTTTGTTGCATCAAACTCTTGTTGTATGTCCAAGGCCCTTCATGGTGCATTCCCAACGTCTTTCATTTGCTCCTGAAATTTCAGTTCCCACCTTTGGTCAGCATTGGCCATCTCTCCTCTCTGTTGGACTTGTTTGCTTAATCTTCCAACAGAAAAGACCACTCCACCTTTTTTCTGCATTCTTGCATGGCATGAACCCACCTTAAATGTCTGCAAAGTTTATTTGCTGTCTTCCTTTGCAGCTATCTTTTGCTGCAATGCACATTTAATTTGATTTTAGAACCAGTAATTTTAGTGCATAGCATGATGGAATAACTCCAGCTTCATTATCCATATCCTATATTCCTTACTACTGTATTCCTGCTTGTTTATATCCAGATTTTTAAAATGTACTGTAAGGGTTCAGATCATTGTTTGGAATTTGAGTATTCTATCTAAGTCTAGCTATTCCCACAGATTATTTTGTTTATATCCAGATTTTAAAAATGTACTGTAAGGGTACAGATCATTGTTTTGAATTTGAGTATTCTAAGTCTAGCTATTCCCAGAGATTATGTGTGGGATTCTCATAGTTGGCTGTGATTGGAGAGGTATGGAGACGCATACCTAAGGAAGGTCCCCTTCTTTGGAGATGTAGCTAGAAAACCTTTCCCTAAAGCAAATACAGGAAAAGTTCAGGTGAGCAGTGCTAAGTCTGACAGTGAATTAAGAGCTTGCTAAGCATATTCCGTCCTTTGATAAAAGCCTCTCGCATTTGGTTGCTTTGGTTTATTTTTTTAGGAGATAAAACCATTGGTGATAACATTGCATTTCCTGTTTTCCATTTTAAAGGCACATGAAGATCCAATGTATGATATAATAAGGGAAAATAAGCGTCATGAAAAAGAAAAGAGGTGAGTGTGTCTGTAGTAAACAGCATTTTCAATTTAGTTTTTATTTTGGTAATGTGGCACTAATGTATAGGTGACCTTTTTATAGGAGCGTATTTTTAGTTCAGAATGTTCTTTTAATGGCGGTTTCTTTATGTTGATAGACGAGTGCATTTCTACTTTCTAAATAATCACTCTTTAGTACTTCCAATCACTTCAATTCTTCAGCTTTTGTATTCTCCCCAAAACAAAGTTTAAAGAGCAGTTGTATGCATTTATGCCATAATATTCAGGTACTTAGGTGTGGTTTTGGTTTAGGCCTGAAAAAACAGTTTGATTTTTTTTTTTTCTTTCACTGACTTCACTGAGGTGTTTTCTAAAATGTGGTTTGTCAGAATGTTTTCAGTAGAAATGAAGCAGGGGTTTAGAAAGCTAGTTCTAGGCACCTGATATTGCTACTTTTGTGGGGTCATTATTTAGTACATAAAGTGACAGTTTTTGCTGCTTTGCTTGAACTGCTTCAGTGAGATAACTGAAGAAACTATAGGTAGCCCATAGAGCAGCACTCTTGGAGAGGAATGCTTGAAGAGGATACATACAGAAGGCAACAATAAAATAAGCAAACACTTTGTCCCTAATCCTTGAGAGTTCAAAAGAAGAGTGCCTTTCAAAAATACTTCTGCATCCAGAGTAGAGCCTGCTCTGTCAGCTTCACTGACATTCTCTCTGTATCAGCAGGACAATGAATGTCATAATATCCTAATCCCAATATGCCTCTGTAGGGATAAGCATAGAACTTCTTACCACCAGGTGGGCTGGTGTTAGCTGTTGCCTTATTATTTTGCACACATAAATAAGCTAATAAGCTAGTCTGCCTTTCCTATCCAATGGGATGGAAAGTCCCTGAAAGCAGAACATCTGCTTGTCTCAAGGGAGTTGTTTTTATCAGTCCATGATATTATCTGTAATGACAGTGTAATTAAGCGAAAGCGGAAGCGTTCCCCTGCCCTTTGCATGCAGCTCAACCATTCCTCAAGCCAGGAAGGAAGGATGAAAGCTAAGGGGGAAAGACAAGCTAGAAAGGATTCTCATTCACATATTTTAAACTCAGGATACAGCAACTGAAGCAGCTCCTGGAGGACTCTACCTCAGAATCTGATAGCAGTGATGACAGTGATGACGATGATGAAGATGGCAGCAGCTCCACTTCCTCAGAACATAAACACAAGAAGAAAAAGAGAAAAAAGGAAAAGAAAAAGAAAGAAAAGAAGAAGAAGAAAAAGAGGAAGCATAAATCATCCAAATCTAATGACAAGTCAGAATCTGACTGATGGCAGTCACCTGCTGCATGCTCATTGACCTCTCTACTTGTGAACTGCGAGGAAAGATCCAAAGAATGAGGAGGAAAACACCAGAAAGGGCTTTATTAAACTTGAAACATACATGTGTATGCATACAGCATCCTACACTGGCATCCTCTTCTGCCCCTCTGCAGCCAGAAAGAAGAAAGCTGCATTGAACCATATCCTTGTGCTGTAAAACACATGCTGAGACTCATCCAGCTTGGTCAGATGGGGCCTTTGCATAGCTGCCTGTGACCAGCAGCAGAAAGCAGCGACCACCAAGGGATCACTGACAAACCTGTAGCATTAGCAGACTGTCTGTTGAAGTGTCTTTACTCCATGAAGTTATTTTATCATCTACAAAGCCTCATTGTACCAGGACTGCAGTTTGCACCATGCAGAGCACTGAGGGTTCCCTCCCAGTGCTTGTAATGAGCAGGTTGTACTGTATTTTCTTCTGCGCATACGTGCTGAACTTCTGTGTACTTATCCTAATATTGGCAGCTAGGGAAATAAAGATTTCTGCTGCAGGGGAAAAAAGGTAATCAAGGGGATTTATTTTAAGACAAAATTGCAGCATCAGCAAGACTTGATTTTTTTTTTTGGTGTGTGTGTAACAAAATCTCAACATCACCATCATTAATACACAATTCTGAAACACCCGAAGTGAAACATCTCCAGTGTCTAAACCGCAGAATTGGGAGCCAAAACTGTAAGGAGGTAGTAGGTTTAGTTATTTTAAAAGGGGGGTTCCACATAAGAAATTTAAAAGATTAATTTCTGCATATTCTGCAGTATCAGTTGTTTTGATACAAGTTAAGGGAGGTTTCCTTTTTAAAAGGCTTGGGGGTAATAAATTCCCACTTTTTATGTTTACTAGATTTGATGGGGTAACATTTTTTTGAATCATCCCACAAGAATATAAATGTGTAAGGCTCTCAAAATGGCTTTCAACTATATGCATGAAACCACAATAATAGTAAAGAATTTGTAAGCAGGAAGCAGAGAACATTTTATGTACTTAGGAGACCTCACATATTGACCACGCTTTTAAATAATCTTGCAGACTCCACCAGGAAGATGGAGATCGCTATAAACAGCAGTTTACAGTAACCAACTCTCTTTGAAGCCTCAAGGTACATTAGTACAGAGCTGTGAATTGAGGAACTAGATGGTGGATATTGGTACTGTGCAAAAGGAAAGAGAAACCTGGATTTGCTTTGAAAGAGCTGCTATAGAATTTAGTCTCTGTGGGTATGCTCAGATTGAAAAAAAACCCCACATGATACAGCTCTAATACAGTAGAGTGAACATTAACAGTGAAATCAAGGAGTCGTAGAGTACAATGCAGCTAAGATATTGTTTTATTTTCTTCAAAACTTTGGAAGAGAGGACAAGCGAAAGTGTAAATTAAAATGTTTTTTCTCCCTCCTACATATCTTAGAGTGGTTTAGAAAAAATAACCCCCCCATTCCTTGCCAGTCATTCACAATATGCTCTGAGGAAAAACAAGATAAGCAAGGCCTACTTAAAAGAAGTTTCTGTATCATATTCCCAGACCTTGAAGGTAGAGCTGTATTTTGTCTTGTATTTAGCAAGTCTCCCTGTGATGGGATTTACTGGTGACTCATGGTAGTCTCTGTAGTTCTCTGTATCAGCACCATTATCAAATCCTAAGGGCCTTGTTCTTTCACCAGAAAAAGATTTAACAGCTGAAATAGCATAGGAGTATCTATAATGGACTGATTCTCTTGGCCAGGTTGGACTGGGCTCTGGGCAACCTGGTCTAATGGGAGGTGGCCCTGTGTGTGGCAGGGGGTTGAAACTAGATGATCTTTACAGCCCCTTCCAACCCAAACAATTCTAGGATTCTTGTATTGCCACACTTGGGGCTGAGATTAATGCATTTATAGATTATTGAACAGATGCTGGAAGCCTGATACTGACCTGATGCATTCCAAGAAAACTCTTACTCAGGCTTGTCTAGAGCAGGGCTAACTTAGGATCTCTTCAGTTACTTCAGCTTTTGTCATTTAAGATTGTTCTGATGCTCAGTTTAATAAACAAATTCAGTTTTTCCTTTACAATCCTCTTCCTTGTTAATGGAACTCTCTCTTTGTATCAGTCAGTGTTTATTATTTTAACAAGTAAGAAAAATACATTAGGAGACCATTTGTAACTTGTATCAAGTCTAATTTAAATGTTTGAGATGCCAAATGACTTTTCTATGCCTGACTAAAGGCATAGTATCTTTACAGAGCAGTGCAAACTCTGCTGTTATTTCTGTTACTTCACTGAAATGCTCTCTCACCCTCTACTGCTCAGAGTACCTATGGTGCAGGTACTTAGAATCATGGGTTAGATTTTAGTGTTTAGTGGCCTTGGATATATTTTCTTTTATATCCATGCACTGCTCATAAACTTTGCCATTTTCCTTAGCAATGAATTAATCGTCATTATTTATTACTCTGTAGCAATTGGCTTTCCCACTGCTTTGTACTAGTTTAATTTCACACATCTTTAATCTTGCACTGGAGGGTATATGAGTAACTGATTCCTGTTTGTTCTCCCTATATCATTTCTAGTTTTATAAGCCCCTGTCATATCCCATGTAGATCTTTGCTGCAACTCATAAAAATAGCATTTCAAAATTTAACAGTTCCAATAGACTTAAGGTTGATAGGAGCTCTTTTAACAGCCAGGGCTGGAGTGCTGAGAAGCATGATTCACGTCATCATTTGGCATTTTAAACGGTGCCAAAGCCGTCATTTAAGATAAGTCTTTTAAAAATATGTAGACTAGAGATAAATACCAACACCCCTTTAGATTAGTGAAAAGCAGTTCTATGTTGAAAGTAAACCCAGAAAGCAGGATAGAAAGTTACAGTCTTGCAAAACTGACTAGCCTTATTTTTAAATCATAACCATTTAAAGTTTTTTTTCTTGCCTTTTTATAGATATTTATTTCCATTTAAATGTTCTGTTGAAGTCCAAATGCTAGTAATAACATAATTATGTAGTCCCATGAAACTAAAGAAGTGTTAAATGCAGCTAAAACAACCCTCAAAGGCAATACAGCTTCCCAGGTCCTTTATCTCAACACTCTGCATCATTTTTGTAAGAAAGGTATTTCAGGTAAAATACTGATATTTTCCTTATTTCTTTGGCCATTCAATTAGGTGGGGTTTATAGTCTTTTTGAGTGAGACAGCCAGTGGCAGCAAGTCAGGGGAATAAATTTGTTTTTTCTTGGTACGCCTTCAGTTAGCATGCTATGAGTGTTAGAGGCTTTTGGGGTTTGGGTTTTGGTTTTTTTTTTTTTGCCATTAGCTCTGTTCTGCCTTTGTTTGATTTTAATAGAAAGACCTGTGGTTAATATTTTCCAGTATAAGGCAGAACACCAGACATTGTAAAAGGGGAAAAAATTTTATGCCATCCAGGTGCGACCAAACTGAAAATTAAAATATAGAATTAATACCTGGCAAGCCAACAGAACCCAGAGCTCCACATCAGTAATTATACCACACCCACCTTGCAACAGAGGTTTCAGTTAGCTACAAATAATGATTTAGAAATCCTGAGCCACAGACAGTAAGTCTGTCCAAACAATGCTCTCAGTATGGCAATCCCAGAGGCCTCTAAGGTTTGTGGCTGGTGTGCCAAGCAGCAAATAGATTCTTCAGCTGCCTTTCAGGAGATGCTGCAGGAAGCATGTGAAACTTCCAAGGCAATGCAGTACTGCGACAGTTACAAAGTCACAGCACTGCCAGCTCTGCAGTGAGTCACTGGGCAGTCTGTCTGGCTGCAGTGGGAACAAAAGCTGACACGTATGTGCATCTGCAAAACTAAATAGCACTGTGCCTTGGTTACTGGCTGAATAAACAAGAGCCTAGGCTTGAGCTCCCAGCCTTTTAAATGCAGTTTGTACTTCACTGCCTTTGTGAAGCATGGCCTTTTGACTCACTGGAACGTTAGTTTCAGCTGTGAGCCGGTTAAGATGCAATCCACAAATTGCCCATACTGCTGAATGGAAAAAAAGCCAAGTAGAAGATTTAGTTTTAAAGTCACAGGACTAGTACTGTTAGAGTAAACTACACTGCACATAACCTTATCAAATAATTATTTCTTGAACACATTCATGCATACTGCTTTAAGTATTGGGCATAGCACAGGTATAGTACAAGTTATAACCAGTTTAAAATAGCATTTGTTTTCAGAGAAAGAGCTGTGTAAACTCTCCTACTGCTACTCTCTCAAGTCCTCTCAGGAACATCACCAGGTCCTAAATTACTTCTTGCATCTGAGTGGAAATCACACTGAGTAGTGCAAGACCTGTAAAAGGATGACCAACATGATCATTTGGAGTACCTGTCAAGTATTACCCATTCCCAAAAGTAAGAATGCCATCTGATTCTGAGGTCATTAATATTCCTTTATAGGATAAGCATCAAAAGATACAGCTAAGGCTGTCAGCAGAAATGGGTGTTAAAAAGCTCCATGCTTGAATTCCTCATTTTATTCTTTAATGTTCTGGTACAGAGATTTCGTGCAGCACAGAAGCCAAATAAGAACTTTTAATGCATTTATTTTCTTTCATTGCTTGAAGTAAAAAGGAATTGAAAACTTGTCATCACAATGACTTCTTTCCTCTAACAGCTTGTGGTAAAGGCTGCAGTTATAGCAGAGCTTTAACAATTAACCAGGTGGTATTAAAAATAATAGAGAGATAGGATCAGTTGGGTAGGGACATATCAGTACTCCTCACTAAGAGGGAAAACAGCCTAACTTCAGTTACAGGTCAAACTAGTAATAGGCACAAACCCCAAACAGTCACAGGAAATGCTACTTTTATCCATGTAGCTTACTTTAGGGCCCAGACAGAATAAGCAGATGGGAGAGGAGACAAAAGACAAGTTCTGTCTGTCCATTTACCCCACCCTTTTTTAACGCAAACGAGATGTTTGTTTTGTTTTTTTTGTTGTTGTTTCCCCATTTTCTTCAGTGATGCTATCATTTTATTTGCAAATCATTCAAGATTGGCAATATCATATTTATTCTTCTCACACAGTAATAATAGCCTTCCTAGACATGGAAAAAAAGAAATACATATTTTTGAGCTATCCACCTCATCTAGATCAGTCTGTTACCCTTATTCCTAAGACAGCTCAGCACAGACCTAATTTTATCGTCTTAGTTCTGTAAAGAGACTTCCAGGGACAGTATCACCTGTAAGTCATAGAAGTCATCAGTAGGAGTCAGAAAACAGGGCACACCACTAAAATCTTCTGTTTTACCTTTCAGATCCATATCTCCAGCTCAGGGTCTCCATAAAGGACTCAAAAATCTCAAGAGAAAAAGGGGAGAAGAGGGAAGCATCACATCAACTCGATGCTTTAGTTTTAGTCCTCAATCATGAGAGTAAGGTCTGAGGAACTGCCTTGAAAGTTTAAAACAGCACTTGACTTCATACAGCTGTGACTATATTCCTTTACATTTTGACAAAAGCAAATCCAGCTGATAGAAAAGGATCTTGTACTTATGTCCAATCATATGACTATGAGATAACAGGGATAGGCTTCACAGACCTGCAGAGTTTAAGGACAGGGCAGCAATAACTGTCATGCTGTAATAGCAGTTGTGCACATACATGGCCATCTCAAGTTTTTTTGCTACTGTGTAAAGATGGAACACAAGAAGTCTCAAAGTGCAATTCTATGAAATTTATTATTTAAATAGTGGATGTGCCAGTTATAAAAAGGTGTCTTTGGTGTTAAATACTTCATTCCATTTTAATTGTGTACTCAGTCTTCACAGTGTCACTTCTTGCCCCTTTAGAGTGAACAGCAACTTACAAAATATGCAAGAGAATAATAATCAAATCTTGGATTTATACAAAAAAACCCCAACTTTGGTATTCCCCCCCACTTCTGCCCCAATATTTGCAATTATCTTTTCTTAGAGAGGGACTTTCTTGTTCCATGCCCTAAAAGTGAAAAAAAAAAAAAAGAAAAAAGTTAAGGTATGCATATATTCCACCTCAAAATTATGTCAATTTGCTTCTAAAAAGACTAGATATTAGTGATTGTCTTCTCCTATTGCAGGCACTGATGGATGATATTAGAATTATGTACTCAACTTCCCAGCTAGTATAAAATGTGCATGAGTGGTTTTGGACTTCAGAATATCCCAGCATAACAGATAAGAGTTCCATGTGAAGCTCATATCACATTCTCAGTGTGCTCATATAACTGCATTGTTGAATGTACCCAAGAAACATCAGCTATTTCTGGGGAAAACACAAGGAGTATTTTGGGATTATGCAAGTTTCCTGGATGCTTTTAAATAAAAGCTGGTCAGCAATTAAAGGTTTAAGACCAGTACTCAAACAATCTGTCTTCAGGGCTGATGCAGATTTTGACTAGTAAGAAAGATACTTCAGCCTAAGTTTATTTCCAACCTTCCTTACATTTCCAAGATGAAAGTCTAAGCCTTTGTCTATTATATGAGAGAGAGAGACACTGTATTTTACACATGTATTTCCTGATGGAGTATTTGGGTTCATTTTTCTACACTAACTTACTCTTTTCCAGAAAGAAAACTGATCTTACAGATAGTTTCTTGTATCTACTGACCCTTTTCAATTTATAACCTTTTCAGACTCACACAAATGCACAAAAGCATATTTGTTGCTGACTCAAGTTCATTTTGATTTTTCCCTCCACTGTTTTTCCCTGTCTTCCTCCAAAATAGCCAGAAGTTCCTAATCCATAAAGTTGGAGATCTTAAGAATTATCTATACGCATTTGTGTTGTATCAAATTGCAAATCATTTGGGCTGAGGCAGATGATCAACTTAAATAGAAGCATGTACTGCAAAGTGACACAGGACTTTAAACTTTAAAGAGATAGTACAGCAGCCTGAAGAGCAACGTGACTAAAACAGCAGGTTTTGGTGTGGGTTTCCTGCCCCATCCTTACATTAAACAAAGAAGGAACCTAACCTGGTCAAAGCTACACTGCATTCATAGCAAGGTGAGTAAGTGCTCAAAATTTAGCTTCCCCCCCACCTTTTCTGCATATTTCACAAGCTATCCAACATCTCTGCAGTTCAAACCAAGAAAGATTAGTCCCCAAGATAGAAAAAAAATACTTGTAACAGTCATTTTTGTAGCTTGTCACTGTATACCAACCTTTGTGTACGCTGTGTTTAGGCAGCTCCCACATTTCTACTTCTTCCACCTCATGTCTCGTGTCTCTGCGTTTTGAAGGTGGCTTGCCCATTCTTTTCTTCTTTGCTTTAACCAAAGGTGGGCACACTAAATAACAAGATACAAGTGGTGTTATTTTTCCCATGCATAGTCTCAAGGCAAATTTAACCATGACTTTCACCAGCTGGTCTGTGGTGTTCCTCCCTCTCTTTTTATGTACCCATTTTAAGTAGCAGATAAAATTGACACTACACATGTCAAGCAAGTCTTACGCATCTTCAGCATTCAATCACTGTCTAACCATAATTCTGGATGCATTGTATTTTGAGTCATAATTTGGATAGGTGTTAATGTGGTAAAAAAGGAACATAGTACATTGGATAATTCTGCCTTCGTTCACTTTCCAAGTGTTCAAGACTAGTTGGTGCTGTCCAAGTGACCCAATTCACCGACTGTCTTTAAAAAACTTCAGACCTGTGAAGTTATGCACTACAAGTACACTGCTCAAGCAGTCAAATTTAGTGCATGATATTGCTACTAAAGCCATATATCTTGTTTAGACAAACCTCTTTACTCATAGGGCACTTTAATTTGAAAAAGCAAATACTAATATAGGCAATCTTTTTAAAGATAATGTAATTTTGATAGCACTTCTGCAGCATCCACTGGCCCAAACTGTGTTCAAAAAACACCAGTTCCTGCTTCCTAACACTGAATGTGATGACTTCTTCCAACTGCCTGGGCTAGAAAAAGAGGAAGAGTAAGCAAGAAACAGACCAAACATCCCCAGTTTGCTGCATCATCTCTGAATTCAAAGATGCAGGAGAGACATGCTGAAAGTTAAGGTAATTTACGGTTATTTTAGAACTATTACCATATTATTATACATTATTGTAGTGGAGCCAAAAACAATGCTGCTAAAGTAAAATGTTTTCAACTCTTATAGAGCATGCTAGCATTAAAAAACAAAACCCTGAACTCTGCATATAGAAAGCCTCCAATGCAAGAGGCAAATAATCCCAAACCCCAATATGCTCAAGCAGGAAAGCAATGCAAAGAAAGAACTAAGGAAAACACTATTTACTTGGTTGTTGATATAGGAAAGCTGATGTATATTATCAGTGAACTGAGAGAAGCAAATCAGTCTGTTCTGAAGATAGCCTCACACCCCATTATTTGATAGGCTGATCCTGAGATACTTGAAACACGTGACCCAGGAGAGTGGCAATACCCACACTACAGCAAATTCTGTAACTGTTCCAACAGCACCTACACTCAAACACCTTTGAAAAGCATCAAAACCAGATCTGAACTCCAAGTAAGACACTAACTATAAAGAAGAAAAAACAAAACATTCTGCTTCATGAGCTAAGAAACTATCTAAGCTATTACTTTGTTAAAATAACTGATTTCTTCATCTTTTCCTTAATTAGGTCAAGGATTCAAATTAACAAATCGCAATGATTTGCCCTCCATCATTCTTTAGCAGTGTCACAACTGATGATCCATACTAGTTTTTCTGAGTATTGGCATATGAAGCTACCACATAGAACTCCCTACATGTTTTACTGATCAAAATTAGGAGCTACCACTGCATATGCTATCAAGAGTAACATTATCTGTATAAAGAATTAATATTACAGTGTATGGCAGTAACAACTTTACACAAATAAAGGCTTTGCTTTGGCCACATCAAAGCATTTAATTACCTTTAAAAAATCCGCAGAAGTATCTCTGATGCACTCTTATTATCCTGTTTCAGTTTGAGAAGGCTATAAATATTTCCAAGATACACTGACTGACAGGCATTTTATCAATAGCAAAGCAACAAGGATTTGTTTTATTGTTTTCAAATCTTATGCAACTATCACATGCTTGTTATTTTGTATCATATCCTTCTGGATGTTCCTTAGGAACAAAAACACAGAGAAAGCTGTACCTTGTTCTTTGCTCCTTGCTGGAGGTGAGAAACTACCACGTATTTGGCTGGTAAATCTGGGTTTAGCACCACTTCTAATCCAGTACTCTTCAGGTGGTATCCCCATGTTCTCTCTTAACAGCCTTCCTAATTAAAATTTTAAAAAATTAAGGTCAGTATTTAGTCTTGGTAATGCTGGTGTACTGTTTGATCCACAAGCCAGAACGCAAAACCAGTTACTGGATCTGATTGTAGGAATCTGTTGAAATAGAAACAGTTTTCTGGAGATTACACTTAACAAAAATTACAAGACACATTAAGTGTACAGATTTTGAACAAAGAAAATAAAGTTTAAGAACACTAAGCCTGCTATTAGCAGTAAATCACCCTGTTTTGGTTGTTTTTTACAATGCAAGACACTACTAAACAGCAGCCACCTGCTGAAGTGACCATATAACTAGTTGCAAACTGATAATTCTTCTTATTCTCAGTTTACATTAATCCAATTTCTAAAAGGATCTACCTTGGAATAAATAACATGTCCTTTCCCAGGTCAAATTTGATACTGTTTCACACCAATTTTCTGAAAGTACAAAACTGTTTTTGCTAAGAGAGCAGCAGCTACAATTAAAAAAAAAATGTTTGACTCCTCAACTGCAGGAAAGTTACACAGGGTATGTTCACCAGATTATAATGAACCTAATTCTGTTTAATGCACCCAGCATTAGCCTGTGATAGGAGAGTCAGACTGTATAAATTTAAATGCAGAGCTTCTAAGATATTAAGCAACAGTAAATACATAATCCAAATTAGCTTAAGCTTTACAAATTAATAAATTGCCATGAATGTCAGTTAAGTATATCAAATCTAACACAAAGGAGAGCTTCTGCATTATTCTCTGCTGGCTGTAAAAATGCAGAGTCCTTATGCAATAGCTAAGAAGTTGCAGCAAACTTCCCTCTGCTTCAGAAAAAGTGTTCTGCAGGACTTCTGGCTCTTGGCCAAATTTGAAGCTACAACATGCTCTAATCTTCCCACTAGTTTAAGCTACAATATGAAACTGCAATTAGGTGTTCTTTGTGTATGCTACTAATCAGCACTTGGCCCTTAGCAATTAGCTCACCTCTCAAGAATTTCCGTAGCATTCGCTGGTGTTCAAGTCCTTCTCTTCTTGTCATAGGCCTCTTTCTTCCATAATACCCATAGTCACTGTATACAACTTCATCTTGTTCTCTCTTCTTTGGCTTGTAAACTACACCAATGTTTTCAACAAGCCCACTCCTAGTTTTTATTTTCTCTTGAGCAGGCCAGCTAATTAGTTGTGCTGGTACAGCATTTGTAGGTGGTTTCCAAAGCACTCTCTGGCCAACTTGGTAGAAATTTCCTTTACTTGGCCTCAAGATGCCATATGGAGGGGCTTCTTGAAAGAAATACTCAATTTCATCTATGACATCATCCTCGTCCTCCTCATATTCCTCCTCTTCATCTTCCTCTTCTCCCTTCACAGAATATTCTTCAGAGTCCTCAACTTCTGACAAACTCTTAGTTGCTTTTTTGTTGGGAGAATCGACTTCTTTCCTACTAGAGGACCTAGAAAGGGCTCCCAGCTTTCTACCTTTACTGGAAGTCTCTTTGACCTTTGTGTTTGAAGAGTTGACATCTTGGTCATTCAGGCTGTTCACCTGCTCCTTTCCTACCACTTCCTCTGCATTAGGGGATCCACCACTTTTAATTTGCTCTAAGCCCTCTGTGCTTTTCTGAAGAGTGTACATGCTTTTCTGAAGCACATAGTCAGGCACAAAATAAGACACTGGGGCATTATCAGTTGATGAGCCTTCCTCTCCAGAGGACATGTCATCAGAAGACAGACTGATTACACTTTGACGCTTCCTTTGTGGCAAACAAGCATTGTAGTTTGTGTCCATACTGTCCAAACAAGCCAGCCAGCTGCTAGAGGGAGCAAACTTCTCAATTGATTTGTCACACCAAATACTTTTTTCTGTCTGATTTTCATTGGTTGCACTGTGGCTTACATTCAGCTTTTTCTGCTGAAAGTCACTCATTACCTCCATACTAGATGGAAGTAGTCCTGCTTGTTGAATAAAGCCAGGCTCTTCTTGTGAAGCTTTTGATCCTGCAGACCGTTTAGTGCTAGATTTCTTAGCTATTACCACTGGTTGATCTACACCAACAGATCTTGCCAACTCTGTGATTTGCACTGCCATGGTTTCACCTGGGGGGGATTTTGACATCTTTTCTGCATCCAGCTTCAGTTCATTATTTTGCACATCTTTCTCTTGCAGAGCTTCAGCACTCTGTTTGGAGGTGACAACAGCTTTTCTGTCATCTAAGGAAGCTCCTGGCAGCATATTCTCCCCTTCATGAGGGCCATATATCATGCCTTCACATGAGCTAACAGAAAACAAGTCATGTGGCACTATGTTCTCTGGAACTGGTTTACCACTTGCCACGTCATACAATGGGATTGTTTCTTTAAAGGACTTCCACAGCTGAATAGCTGGAGAGCCATTTCCATATTCTATCCTCACTTCTTCCTTCTCAAAGGCATAGCTTCCAGTAGGAAGATTTCTATACTGAGTAGAGCTGGCAGGGTTCTTATTATGAAACTCTCTGTCTACCACAATAGAAGAGCCAAACGAATTTTGTTTCTCTGAAGTACTTTCAGTCTCTGTACCTATACCAGGAGAAACACAGGCTGTATTTCCTGCATCACAACCTTTCGTTTCTGTACGGATATCTTGATGCCTTTTTTGCTTGCTTTCAGGCTGTCTAGGATCAGTCTGTGTTTCTTTTGTCTCCATTTTCTTCCCAGGGCTATTATAATGTCTAAATCTTGTTGCATGATAAAACATAGGGGAAGGTGGGGCAGCATTAAAATAAGGCCTTCTGTTAATTCTTGTATGCACTGGATGCTGTGGGACGAAAAATCTAGGGTACTCATGGAGCGCAACAGAATAAAATGGAAAATACGGATTTCCACTTCGGAAGCCTAGACATTGGTGACAAAAAGAAAAGACAAATATCTTTCTGAAATTAGTCATCCTGAATCATGTTTACTTGCATAGACAGGGACAGCTACAAGATCAGACACATCTGTAAATAAAACATGCCGCATTTCAATGCTTAGTAGCAAATCTGGTGCAAAAACAGAGTTCTTCATTAGGGAATAGTTTATTTCAACATCTATACTTTAACCAGGACTTGTTTTCATCCCTTGGAACATTCACCGAGTTGTTTTCTGTGCTTTTTTTGGCTATTTCACAGACTATTATAGAGCATGGATTTTGAAAAAGACAGCTCCAGATAGAAGTTCACATAGGTATAGCACTTACAAGGTGCATTTAACAATAATTTTTTTATTTTCTTAGGTTTACATTTATCCATACCTATCATGCATGCACATGTGGAATTCATATATACCCACGCATATTAATTGCTAAGTATATTCTGGAGCTCTGTGTCTGCAGGATGACCATTACTTAATATTTTGCTTAGCTTCCATTCTCCAGAAGCAGATGCTTTCCACCGCACAAGCTACATATTTAAGGCAGAATTAATGTAGTGCTACAGTTGTCAAAAATCTGATTTATTAGGTATTAGCTAAACTCCCAAGAGGCTCATTAACACAGATACTGCAAGAGTGGAGGAAAGAAGAATGTAACTAAGTAAGCAAAGATCCCACAGAGAGCTGCTGTTTACCTTACCTGGAGCAGGTACACAGTATGGACTGTATGAATAGCTGAGGTACCATGGATTTGGATAAGGCTGTTGAGCTGATGGCTGTGCATAAATAAAGGGTCCTGGGTGGTTTGTGGAATATCCACTTTCTGAAGTTGAGGCACTATTCATTTTTCTTTAAACACTGAAAGAGAGAAGTAATCGTTATCAACCACTGTAAAAACTGCATGACTTAATTATTTTTATGCTCTGTCAGAATTTAGCAGACATTCCTCTCCCTGCCCAGAGAAAACATATCTTTCTAAAAGAAAGCTGTTGTCTTCCAAACAGAAGGTAACAAACTGACATGCTATCAAGGTCAAATATTTCAGTTGGGCTTTGCTAAGCAAACTTTTGTACACAGCTCTCGATATTAGTCCTTCAAGGCAACGTTGTAACATACTCTAAAGCTACAGAGCTGCAGTAGTCTTAGATGCATACATCTCTATAAGCAGTATCCCAGCCAATTAAATAAAAAATCCTTCAGTGAATTAGCATTGAGCAAGAGGCCACACACACACAAAGAAAAAAAAAAGCTTCACACAATCAGACATTTAATGCTTCATGCAGAAAACACTTCTTAATTTCTTAATGCTAATGCATGTGTTGTTACACATTACAATAAGAACTCCATTAATTCAGGATTTGTACTTTATACTATACTTAAGAACGACAGCTAACTAATGTAGTAAACCAAGTATTTCAGTGACACCCTGCTTCCTACGCTTAAACCAAATGATAGGTAGCAAAAACAACCCCACCAAAATCCTTATGTGTAAGTTTGCATTCAGAGCCATATAAAATTCACAAGACAGAACTTCCTCCCACACTTGGATGTCTCCTCAGTTAACTAATACTTGCAAGCAATACAACACTATCACACAGAGCTTATAAGCAAGACTGTAAGAAATCAGAGAACTCTTAACTCGTTAGAAGATTCAAGCACTTCAAAGTTACAAAAGAACCAAAATTATTTTGAGACCTGTTGCAAACTAGCAACACGGTTCAGCCTAGAGTTTCAGGATGCCTTAGGAATGCTGGAGCCCTCTTCAGCTTCCATCTAGGGTGGCCTGTGCCAGCTCTTGAAAGCACCAAAAAACCTACAGACTCCCTCAAGCCAAAGAATTACTTTGACCTTTGAGAAGGAGAGTGGTACAGAGAAGGGAAAAAATCCCACCAAAACAAAACAAACCACCAAACAAAACCCCCTACAAGAACTAAGCTATTCCTCCCCCCCTCAGAGCCCCAAAACCTAAAATCCAATGCTGCTGCTGCTGCTGCTGCTGCCGCCGCCGCTTACATCCCAGAAGAAAACTAACCAGGTCCTCTTTATGGCAGGCAGCTGCTACTTGTCCACTCCTCCTCCCACCTGAGGCTCATTTAACTGTGATGCAGGGAACGTTTTTCCATCATTGTGTGGGAGGAAAATCAAAACACAAGGATAGGAATAGTTGTAGAATCCTTCAGCTGTTGTTCAGAAAGCTGGCAGCTGCATCTTGCAGATGTTTAGGCTGCATCTCTAAGTAAATCTGATATTTTACTTTTATAATGTTGAAAATTACTTTTTTTTTTTTTACCAAAAAAGAGGAAACATTACCAATCTTTTGATTCAAATTACAGTTAAAAACACTTCTTTCAGAGAGAAAAAAAAAGCAAACCGGGAGACACAAGGCCAAGTTTACATTTATTTTCAGGGTTTACCAGTTGTTCAGTACTGAGTAAAGGGAGAAATGCTCTTCCATCCCAACATGGCTAAGGGGGCTGACAAATGTAATGTTATTTCCATATGAACAGAAGAAGCACTTCTTCCCATACAGTGTACTCCACCACGTGTCATGGGAATTTATGAAATGTGAAGCTGCAATTTGACTCTACCCTGCCTTTTTACAGGAGGTGAGACTCTGAGTTGCTGCTCTGGAATTGCACATCTCCAAATGAGAGACTACTCATTTGTATAGGTGCAGGTGGAAGGAGAGGAAAGCACAGTGCATGTGCTATGCAGGCTGCTGAGTGGTTAGGGGAAAACAAGGGGGCATGGATGCTTAGAGATTCTTTGTCTTCCTGTGTGGGGAAGTTCTCAAAATTGTTGTGCTTTTGGTTTCTATAACATTTAGATTAACCAACTCCTTTGTACCAAAACACAAACTATAAAATGTTTGAGAAGGGTTACTGATCCATTCCTTGCAGACCTTCCCAGCCAAAGCTTGTCCTTTCCCCTGACAGCAGCTCTTGCCCTTTGTATGACTTGTAGTGACAGGACAGTGAGCAGTGGGTACAAAGCGAGATGGGGAATTTAGGCTAGATATTAGTAAGAAATTCTCGATTGTGAGGGTGGTGAGGCACTGGAGCAGGCTGCCCAAGGACATTGTTGAATGCCCTATACCTGGAAGTGTTCAAGGTCAGGTCAGATGGGGCTTTGAGCAACCTAGCCTAATGGGAAGTGTCCATGCCTGTGGCAGTGGGGTGGAACTTGATGGTCTTTAAGGTCCCTTCTAACCCTTAACATTCTATGTCTCTATGACTTGTCTGGTATGTTTTAAATCCTCAGCTCTGCTCTGCATCCATCATACTTTCAGCTCTTTGAAGTGCACTTCCCAGCCTCTCTATTGGTGGATGGAACCAAAGAGAAATAATGAAAATAAGGAACACTGGATGGCTTTTAAAAAGGTGTATGTTCTCAGGATTTTCCTTTCTCTCCCACCTCCCTTCAGCTGCCTGTGTCCCTGTCAATTCGTTCCATCTCAGACTAAGCTCCAGAACCTACAAATTCCCCCACAGGTGAACTTTGCTTTTAGGGCAGCAAACCCACACTTGGCCAAAGGACATTCCAGGATTCCAGGATGGCTGAAGGACCAAAGGGAGGTCCCAGGGGGAGAGGACCCAGCTGGGTGTTAGCCCTGAAGCCCACGGGCCTCCAGGTTGCAGCAAGTCTGGAGCACAAGTCCTGTGAGGAGCCGGTGTTGTTAGAGAAGGAGAAAAGGAGGCTCAGGGCGGACTTTATGGCTCTCTACAGGTACCAGCGACAGGATGAGAAGAAACGGCACCAAGTTTCGCCAGGGGAGGTTTAGGTTGGACATCAGGGGGAATTTCTTCCCAGACGGAGTGATTAGACATTGGAATGGGCCGCCCGGGGAGGTGGTGGAGTCACCGTCCCGTCCCGGGAGGTGTGTAAGGGAAGACTGGATGTGTCGCTCAGTGCCAGGCTGGGTTGGCAGTGCGGTGTGCGGTCGCAGCCGGTGATCCCGGA